>NC_092243.1:41312941-41612941 GCF_036320965.1 Panulirus ornatus | reverse complement strand
TCACGCACCCCTGCTGCTAACCAACATGCACTGGGAACTAATCACTTTCCTCTCTTCCTACATGTACACATGCATTAAATCCTTGGTAAAAACTTTTCATTGCTTCTAGCAACTTACCACCCACAACATATACTCTTAAATCCTTCCACAAAGCATCTCTATCAACCGTATCATATGCCTTCTCTAGATCCATAAATGCTACATGAAAATCCATCTGTTTTTCTAAGTATTTCTCATATACATACTTCAAAGCAAACACCTGATCCACACATCTTCTACCTCTTCTGAAACCACAAAGCTCTTCTCTCATCTGATGTTCTGTACATGCCTTTACCCTCTCAATCAATACCCTCTCTTATAAAAAGATCTTTTTATTCTCCTTAAAATTCAATGATACTCTCTCACCCCAACCCTCATTTGACCTCTTTTTCATCTCTTGCACCTTTCTCTTGACCTCCTGCCACTTTCTTTTATACATCTCCCAGTCATCTGCCCTACTTCCCTGCAAAAATCGTCCAAACACCTCTCTTTTCTCATTCACTAACAACCTCACTTCTTCATCCCACCACTCACTGCTCTTTCTAATCTGCCCACCTCCCACTTTTCTCATGCCACAAGTATCTTTTGTGCAAGCCATCACCGCTTCCCTGAATGCATCCCATTCCTCACCCACTCCCCTCATGTCATTTGCCCTTATCTTTTGCCATTCTACACTCAATCTCTTCTGGTACTTCCTCATAAAAGTCTCCTTTCCATGCTCACTTACTCTCACCACTCTCCTCTCCACAATATTCTCTCTTCTTTTCTGGAAACCTCTACGAATCTTCATCTTTGCCTCCACAAGATAGGGATCAGACATCCTTCCAGCTGCCCCTTCAGCAAATTAACATCCAAAAGTCTCTTTTTTACATGCCTATCAATTAACACGTAATCCAATAATGCCCTTTGACCATCTCTCCTACTACTACTCCTACTCTTTTTAAACCATGTATTCCCAATCACCAGTCCCTTTTCAGCACATAAATTCACAAGCTCATCACCATTTCCATTTACATCCCATGTACACCAATTATACCCTCAAATGCCACATTACTCACCTTCACATTTAAATCATCCATCACTATAACCCGATCTCAAGCATCAAAGCTGATAACACACTCATTCAGCTGCTCCCAAAACATTTGCACCAATAAACATCCATTTCTCTCCATCCACCTTCAGTTTTACCCAAATCAATGTAGAATTTACTTTCTTACACTGTCACATACTCCCACAACTCTGTTTCAGGAGTAGCGCTACTCCTTCCTAAGCTCTTATCCTTTCACCAACCCTGACTTTACTCCCAGGACTTTCTCAAACCACTCTTCCCCTTTACCCTTGAGCTTCATTTCATTCAGAGCCAAAACATCCAGGTTTCTTTCCTCAAACTTACTACCTATCTCTCCTTTCTTCTCATCTTGGTTATATCCACACACATTCAGACTCCCCGATCTGAGCCTTCGAGGAGGATGTGCACTCCCAGCTTATCTCCTTCTTCTGTTTCCCTTTTTAGGAATTTAAATACAAGGAGGGGGTTTCCAGCTCCCCACTCTTGCCCCCTTTAGTCACCTTCTATGACAAGCAGGAAATATGTGGGAAGTATTCTTTCTCCCCTATCCCCCATTATGATTAATAATATTCTGTCTCCAGCTTCCATCCTTCAAATTCTTAAATACCCACTTTAGCTAATGATTGTGCAGTATGGTACTCCTCACATAATGGACAATTTTCAGCTGAACAGGTTCAAGCTGCACTTGAGACTATTCATTGTTGGGTGCTACAGTAGGGTCTTATGTTTTCAGCAGCAAAATGTACCACAGTTGTGTTTACCCATAAAAGTATTATCCCAAATTTTTCATTAAAATTGGATAACAACGGAATCTATCTTTTGACATAACATCAAATTCCTGAGTTTAAATTTTGATAAAAGATTCAATTGGAAAAATCACATTGAGTATTTGATCACAAATTGTAATAACAGGTTAAATACTCTCAAATATCATATGGGTTCCTCTTGGAGAGCCAAAAAAAATCTTTGTCAATGATCTGCAAGTCCCTAATTAGATCTAAGTTAGACAATGGCTCCCAAGTGTATGCTTCGGCAAAAATTTTACTCAGGGAGGTTGGATGTATTACAAAATAAATGTTTGCAAATGCGTCTCGGAGCCCTGTTATGTACAAGAGTTATGGAATTGGAAGCTGAAGCGAATGTACCACCTCTCTGACTGTGCAGAGATATATCAACTCTGCAGTGTGGTATTCTGATGGCCAAGAGGAACAACTCCTCTGCCTGTTGTCAACAGTTTGTCAACAGAGGCATCAGGCCTCTAGCCCTCAGACCACACTTCCTCAGAGAGAACACTGATTTCAAAGCAAATACAGAGGTCATGTTGGTTAAGAATGTTCTGGCACACTAGGAGCAAAGAGGTGAACATAAACTGGCTCCCAGGGAAAAGATGAATGCACTGGACAATGAAGTACACCAATGCTCTGAGAATGTTACAATAAAGCATCTACTTTATGTCCACTTCTACAATGGTGGCTCCAAGATGGATGAAAGTGTTGGTGCAGATGTGTGCTCTGTTGAATGTTATCTCAGGTACTGTTTGCCAAACCATACATTTTTCATGCATAGAATTATTCGCAGTTGATAAAACCATATATTATATAATTGAGTCCATTCACGTTAAAGCAACTATTTTTTAGACTCATTATCAGCCCTTAAAGCTATAAACCCTGGTTTCACAGAACTGAATGAACTTTATGGGAAATATCATTAATATACCACATTCATGTATAAAAGATATCCTCTTGATATGGGTGCCTGATCACTGCAACATTTATGGCAATGAAGAGGCAGACACATTTGCTAAACTGGCCTCAGACCTCGAGAGGTCATCTCGATCCCCAGGGAGCAGGGGTCATGCCTTTCCTTGGGAAGGATATCCACACTCCTATAGCAGTCAGTGGACCAGCCTGACAATTAACAATACAAATGAACAAGAAGTAGTGGACTGGAAGACTTCCCACAGACAAAACAGAAGAGACGTAGTCATGCTGGCCTGCTAAGGTTTAAATTGTACGTATGCAACTCACGTACAACCCCAAACACACAAAACATTTCCACCCAGATGCTTAACATGTTACACATCACTATCAATAAACTATATCATTATACAGTGAAACAATTACAGTGAACACAGGAAAAGATAAAAGATTTTAGTTTTTTTTATCATTATACTTTGACGCTGTCTCCCGCATTAGCAAGGTAGCGCAAGGAAACAGATGAAAGAATGGCCCATCCCACCCACATACACATTTATATACATAAATGCCCACACACGCACATACACATATCTATACATTTCTACGTATACATACATATACATATATACAAATGCACATATTCATACATGCTGCCTTCATCCACTTCCACCGCCACCCCGCCAAACATGAAATGGCACCCCCCCCCTCCATCCGCGTGCGTGCAAGGTATACCACATTGTTCCAATTCACTCTATTCCTTGCACGCCTTTCACCCTTCTGTATGTTCAGGCCCTGATCGCTCAAAATCCTTTTCACTCCATCCTTCCACGTCCAATTTGGTCTCCCACTTCTTGTTCCCTCCACCTCTGACACATATATCCTCTTTGTCAATCTTTCCTCACTCATTCTCTCCATGTGACCAACCATTTCAATATACCCTCTTCTGCTCACACCACTTATTGTCCTCAAACACCTCATTTCCAGCACATCCACCCTCCTCCACACAACCCTATCTATCGCCCATGCCTCACAATCATATAACATTGTTGGAACCACTATACCTTCAAACATACCCATTTTTGCTCTCTGAGATAACATTCTCACCTTCCACACATTCTTCAATGCTTCCAGAACCTTCACCCCCACTCCCACCCTGTGACTCACTTCCACTTCTATGGTTCCATCTGCTGCTAAATCCACTCCCAAGTATCTAAAACATTTCACTTCCTCCAGTTTTTCTCCATTCAAACTTACTTACCAATTTGCTTGTCCCTCAACCCTACTGAACCTACTAACCTTACTCATTCACATTTACTCTCAGCTTTCTTCTTTCACACACTTTACCAAACTCAGTCACCAACTTCAGCAGTTTCTCACATGAATCAGCCGCCAGTGCTGTACCATCAGCGAACAACAACTAACTCACTTCCCAAGTCTTCTCATCCACAACAGACTGCATACTTGCCCCTCCCTCCAAAACTCTTGCATTCACCTCCCTAACAACCTTATCCATAGACAAATTAAACAACCATGGAGACATCACACACTTCTGCCACAAACCGACATTCACTAGGAACCAATCACTTTACTCTCTTCCTACTCGTACACATGCCTTACATCCTCGATAAAAACTTTTCACTGCTTCTAGCAACTTACCTCCAATACCATATACTCCTAATACCTTCCACAGAGCATTTCTAACAACTCTGTTATATGCCTTCTCCAGATCCATAAATGTTACATACAAATCCATGTTTTTCCAAGTATTTCTCACATACATTCTTCAAAGCAAACACCTGATCCACACATCCTCTACCACTTCTGAAACTACACTGCTCTTCCCCAATCTGACTCTCTGTGCATGCCTTTGCCCTTTCAATCAATACCCTCACATACAATTTCCCATGATTACTCAAAAAACTTATGCCCTTTTAATTTGAACATTCACCTTTATCCCCTCTGCCTTTGCACAATGGCACTATGCATGCATTCCGCCAATCTTCAGGCACTTCACCATGATCCATACATAAATTGAATATCCTTACCAACCAATCACCAACATAATTGTTGATTGGACAGTGTTTCATTTTATAATAATTGATCAGCCAGCATGACAGAAAATCTTTTACGTACATCTCGAAAATTACTTTACTGACCAAAATTCATCACAATCTTCAATACTTTAAGGGAAAACCTGTTGATTAATGTAGGCTCTTGTGTATTAATGACTGTTATTAACCCCTAACCAGAGGAGCTAAAAGAATGTAGATTAGAAATGGTGTAATAAATATAGACATAAAGATAGTTTGATCAAGTAACTAATGAAAGATAACTGGTAATAAAAAGAGTGTGGTTGAGAGGGCAGAAGAGGGTGTGTTGAAATTGTTTGGACACATGGAGAGAATGAGTGAGAATAGATTGACAAAGAGGATGTGTGTCAGAGACGGAGGGAACAAGGAGAAGTGGGAGACCAAATTGGAGGTGGAAGGATGGAGTGAAAAAGATTTTGAGCAATCGGGGCCTGAATATACAGGAGGGTGAGAGGCGTGCAAGGAATAGAGTGAATTGGATCGAAGTGGTATACTGGGGTTGACTTGCTGTCAATGGACTGAACCAGGGCATATGAAGCGTCTGGGGTAAATCATGGAAGGTCTGTGGCGCTTGGATGAGGAAAGGAAGCTGTGATTTCGGAGTATTACACAAGATAGCTAGAGATTGAGTGTGAGCAAATGTGGCCTTTTTTTGGTCTTTTCCTGGTGCTATCTCACTGTAGGAGGGAGGGGGACGATTTTCCTGTGTGGCGGGGTAGCAACAGGAACGAATGAAGGCAGCAACTATGAATATCTACAAGTGTGTATGTATGTACAGGTATACCACTGAATTCCCGGCAACTGATGGTTCGGTACCTCCTTTAGTCTGGACAAAATTACGTGAGGGGACTTGAAATTACCGCAGCCACCAGACTAGTTTACTGGGCTGCCACAGATGACATTGTGTGTAGATCATGCTTATTTACATTCTTCGCACTTGTTGGTGAAGATACCACAATTCTAGAAGATTCTTAGCTTATTTTGCTTAAATGAAACACTAGCTATGGCTTCTAGACATATGAGAGTGTCAGTCGTGGTGTCAAATGTAAACATCAGTCCACATTCTTCCAAGATAAAATAGAACTGTTGAAAAAATGGACTGTGGTGTTTTGGTGCGTAAGCTGTGTGGCATCTACAGTATTGGTTCATCAACTGTTTATGATATAAGGAGGCAAAGGGAAAAAAATACTGAAATTCTATACAAACAGCAATTCTAAGAGGCAAATGACGATTAGAAAAACTATGAAAGATGGTAAAAGTACTGAGCACGATCGCGTGATGATGGAATGGTATCAACATTGTCGGAGTGATGGAGTGGACTTATCAGATTGCATGATAATGGACCAGGCTAAGTTGTTCCATAAAGAACTTAAATTACAACATGAGCATGACTATAGTGATGAAGGATGGCTTCAAAGATTCAAGAAACGGCATGGAATTTCCATGAATAAAGTGTGCGGAGAAAAGTGGTCTGCAAACCACAAAGGAGATGCTGAGTATGTGGACAAATTCATGAAACTCGTGGCTGACAAGCACCTCAGTCCAAAACAGGTGTATAATGCAGGTGAAACTGCATTATTCTGGTAATGTACACCTAGGAAAACACTAACAACAGAAGACAAAGAAGACCCCACTGGATTCAAACAATCTATGGACAGACTTACCATCTTAAGGTGTTCAAACATTTATCATTTGTTTAATTTAAATTTCTAGTATTCCATGGTATACTTTAGACTCATGGGAGATGTATAATTAGTTGGTTAGAGGTGTACTGATGAACTATAATTACATCGCCACAATTGGTCTGGCAAAATGTTTAACTCGACCAGGCTTTGGAACCAAAAGCGCCAGAAAATCGGTGGTGTACCTGTATGTGTCTTTGTATGCATATGTTTGTATACATTGATATGTATATGTATGTATATGTGTGTGTAGGGGCATTTATGTATATATCATTTTTCATTTATCAAATTTTGTCGCTGTCTCCTGCATTAGTGAGGTAGCACAAGGAAACAGAAGAAAGAGTAGCCCAACCCACCCACGTACACATGTATATACATAAACGCCCACACACACACACATACATAACCATACATTTCAACGTATACATACATATACATACACAGACATATACATATATACACATGTACATATTCATACATGCTGCCTTCATCCATTCCTGCCGTCACTGTGCCACACATGAAATGGCAACCCCATCCGCTCTGTGTGTGCAAAAGGTAGCGCTAGGAAAAGAAAACATTAGATCACACTCAGTCTCTAGCTATCATGTGTAATGCACCGAAACCACAGCTCCCTTTCCACATCCAGGTCCCACAAAACTTTCCATGGTTTACCCCAGATGCTTCATATGCCCTGGTTCAATCCACTGACAGCATATCAACCCCGGTATATCACATCATTCCAATTCACTCTTTTCCTTGCACACCTTTCACCCTCCTGTATATTCAGGCCCCAATCGCTCAAAATCTTTTTCACTCCATCCTTCCACCTACAATTTACTCTCCCACTTCATCTCGTTCCCTCCACCTCTGACACATATATCCTCTTTGTCAATCTATCCTCACTCATTCTCTCCACGTGACCAAACCATTTCAATACACCCTCTTCTGCTCTCTCAACCACACTCTTTTTTTTTTTACCACACATCTCTCTTACCCTTTCATTACTTACTTGATCAAACCACCTCACATCACATATTGTCCTCAAACATCACATTTCCAACACATCCACCCTCCTCCACACAACCCTATCTATAGCCCATGCCACACAACCATAACAACTGAAATAAAGTGATGATACAATTACCTTAAATGGCAAAACAAATGGATGGAAGTGATGATAACTATATAATTTTCTTTGATATAGTCAGAGTGATTCTGAAGGTAATATACAGAAAACAGAAAAAAGAGATATATCAAAGAACAACATATTGGCCAGTAACCACCTGAAAAATAGACAGATGGCTTAAAGTAGACCATAATCAAAATCTCAAACTTTCTTCCTACTACTTTTTTTTATGTTCTGAACAAACCTTCATGTGCAGACTTCTTAGCCTTTTATCTATCTATCTGTTAGAAGATATAATGTAATGCTGCAATTGTGGAGGAATATATTCAAGCCATAATTCATAATAACCACTCACAGAACATTTGTCATGCATACAGTAACTGAAAAAAAAAAAAAAAATGTGAGGGAAGTCATGAGAATATGACCAGACAGAATGACACCATAGAATGTTATTGCTTGGTTATTGCTCTGTGTAGTAGTTTCACTGAAACTCTTTTTGGCATTTTTTCTAAAAATCTAAATACATAAAGTGGGTTAGAGGTCCTATGCAAAAACACACAACACACATCAGTCTCTTGTTCTCAGAGCTGTGCACTCAGCCAGTGGAAAGAGCATGTGTTAATAAGAATCCGGAAAATCAATGCCTCAGGTCATCAGTTTTGAGAACTTTCAAGACAGCGTTGTTTACCAGAGCTCAGCGGATGTATTTCTCATAATCTTGACTAATTTTGTATGTACAAGAGATCTATAATGTCTGGAAAAAGGACTGCAGGTGACAGCCTTGTTTACCAGAGCTCAGTGGATGTATTTCTCATAACTGTGCCTAGTTTTGTATGTACAAGAGATCCATAATGTCTGGAAAAAGGACTGCAAGTGATAATTTTGGGTAATGTGAGTAAGCATTTAAGGAAGAGGAAGTGCAGGTTATAAGGTAAGATGAGGCTCCTCATTATCATGTTTACAGCACCATGGTTGGTTTCTTTCTCATATTCATCCCTTTTCTTTGTGTATGTATGAGACCATTAATATCTGGAAAAAGGCCTGCAAGAATTAGCACTGGAAATGAAAGGCAATAGTTTGAATGTAAAAATGCAGGTTATAAGGTGAACAGATAGGAGCTACCATTCACTGTTCCAGTCAAATGCACTGATCAGTACTGTATCATCGGAGCTACCATTCACTGCTCCAGTCAAATGCACTGATCAGTACTGTATCATAACTTACTGTAATTTTTTTTTCAGAAAATATTGTTTCTATTCTTAGTCGAATTCAAAGCATTTGTCATGAGTATATAATCATCATTTGTGCTATCACCAATATACTAGTGAGACCCTATTTGTGAGTGAGCAATAATCATGTCTATGTGCATCTCCACGAGAACCATCTTATAATTCCTTTGTTTAACACCCATTTTGATTAGAATTTGGAGATCAGGAGTGCATCCTGGGTGCTAATCATGTAATCTCTGTATCACTAAATATAAACATGATACAATAAACCATGAATCCCAAAAAGAATACATGAATGATCTATGTATGTATCTATCTATCTATGACTATCAATCCCTCCTGGAACTCCCATCAAGGAGTGGCAATGGCAAAAGTCTTCACTTATCCCTGTCATTACATGCCTCCCTCACATAAACCATTCTACACATAGTTCCTTCATTTCTCTCCCTCCAGTATTCTTCCACTCTATCTGCCTATGTCACACCAAACCCTTTAATTGTACTATCATACACTATCTCTGTAAACTCCCAATCTTGCATTGTTTCCACATGCCCAAACCATCTCAAAGTATCACATTTCACCAACTCTATCACTCCACAATTCATTCCCTTTGCATTCTCTGCCATACCACATCTCTCATACACCCTCCATTTCTTTCTTCATTCCATTAGTGAACCCACATGCTCTTCTCAAATAACTCATTTCCAAAGCCTGGATTCTTGATCTCTGTGACTTATTCCATGTCCATGTTTTGGCAGGATAGGTCAGGGTTGAGAAGAATATGCTGTCTCTTAATCCTATAATCCTAGCTACATTTCCATACTTACACCTCTACCGTTCATCAATCTATCAACTGATCCAATGACTCTTCTACCCTGTACTGTTCTCTTCCTTATCTCTCCTTCCATATCACCTAACTTACCCAAGACAGCACTTAAATACTAAAATTCTCTCACCTTTTCCAATCTTTCTCCCCCCATATCCACAGCACAATTTCATCAAATTTCTTCTCTCACTATATAAGTTTTGAAAAATCTATACTTTCACACTGTTTCCTTTCAAACACTATCACTTTACTTTTATTTGCATTTACCCTCAATTTCCTAGACGGACACATTATAAAACATAATTACAACCTTCTGCAACTCCTCTTCACTCTATGCAAACAACACAGTATCATCTGCAAACAGGCTTGCCACTAGCCACTAATTCCATGTCCATGTTTTGGCTGCACAGGTTAGCTTGGGAGGACTATGCTGTCCCTTAATCCTCTCTTCACTTCCTACTTACGTGTCTGCTCTTCATTATTCTGTTAAGGGACCAATGACTCCTCTACCCTGTACTACTCTCTCCCTTATCTCTCCTTCCATATCACCACCCTTACCCAAGACAGCTCCTAGATACTTAAATTCTCTCACTTCTTCCAGTCTTTTTCCCCCCATATCCAGAGCACAGTTTAGTGCACTTTCTTCTTTCACTCTATATGGTTTTACAAAAGCTATATGTTCACTCTGTTTCCTGTCAAACACCATTACTTTACTTCTACTTGCATTTACCTTCAATTTCCTTTGCTTACCCACATCATAAAACATACAACCTTCTGCAATTCCTCTTCACTGTCAGCAAACAACACAATATCATCTGCAAACAGGTATGCCACTAGCCACCATCCCACCACCACAATCCATCTTTGCACTCTTTTTTCCCTAGTTTTGCTATCATCTCTCTTATCACTCCATCCATATATCAAAAGCCCATAGTGATATCACACACCCCTGCCTCACACCTAAATGTATACCAAAACTTTTGCTCAACTTTCCATCCACTCTTACACATGCATCTGCTCTTCTATAAAAGGCTTTCACACCATCCAACAGTTGTCCCCCTACTCCATACATCCTTAACACATCCTACAAAGCATTCCACTTGACTCTGTCATACGCTTTCTCCAGATCTATAAAAACTGCATACAACTTCTTACCTTCTGCTAAATACTTTTCCACGGTCATCTTTACACAAAAATTTGATCCACACATCCCCTACCTTTCCTTAAACCCCTTGCTCTTTACTGATTCTACATTCAGTAACTTCCATCACTCTATCAATACTCTTGCATACACTCTTCCTGGTATATCTAACAGACTTTATAAGTTACACTTAATCACTGTTTCCTGAGTCAGTGAGGTAGTGCCAGGAAACATTCGAAAGAATGGCCCAACCACTCATATACATATATATATATATATATATATATATATATACATAAAAGCCCATACACACACATATACATATCAACATATACACATATACATACATATACACAGACATATACATATATACACATGTACATATTCATACTTGCTTGCCTACATCCATTCCTGGCACTACCCTGCCCCACAGGAAACAGCATAGCTACCCCCCTGCTTCAGTGAGGTAGTGCCCAAGGTTATGGGTTTCCCCAGTCCCCAACACATAAGCTCTCCCATTTACTCTCACCAGTCATCCCATTTACATTCAGTGCCATCACCCTCACTCACCTCTTTTACTCCTTGGCATAACTGGTAGACACCAGTGCCGCTTCTTAGTCTTTTGTGCCTAACCCTTGACAGGTCACTGTCAGAGGGCAACTCCACTGCAGAGTTACCAGATGTAACAAGGCTCCAAAATTGCCCAAAATCTAAAAAGTCACAGCACACCTCATGTGTCTGCGTAAATCTAAAAGGATTGCCCTGTTGGAATTGGGGAATGCCTCCCCCTTTAGTTCCACCCCTAAGGGATGTATTAACAAGTTAATCATGAAGGCAGGGTGAGACTTAGATAATCTGGGAAAACTAGAGTATCCCCTTGAAGTACTGAAACTTGATAACTTTCCCAATTTTGAGCTTTTTCACTTTCCAAAGTGGAAGCTGATCCTAACCTCATTTGTTATGATGCTACCACTGTGCAAAGCTGTATAATGAATGATGTTAAGGACATAAATTTTAGTGACATTGTCACATAAGTGATTTCAAATGTTATAAACACAAATCACATACAAGAAATTGTTATACTGAATAATGACAAAATGGCTAGCAACCATCTGTTCCCAAACCCTCCAATCCCAATCATACCCTGAGTGAAGCTGGACCACTCAGACTGACTTTCAAAATGTTCTAAAACGTTCATATTGAAAATATATCTAATGGTATCTTAATGGTTTATGGAATGATGAAAATCATTCATGAAAAATCTAAATACTCTACACAATACAGTAATCAAATCATTGTTTTGTGGAAATATCAACTACAGTAAAGAAACTGTTATTGATTACCAAGTATTTTCATGATAAATTTACCCTTGATCATGCTTTAGAAAAAACAAACACTTTTCACTCCTGCTGCTACCATGTCTGTCACCTTGAAAATTAAACTAAATTCAACTATGATTTTTCAGTAAGGTGATCAAATGATTAATACTGTTACTTCAATATCTTCAACTGCATCAATTTTGCATACTACTATACAGGGAAGTTTTAAAAATAATGGTGATTATGATTATAAGGGTAGATTGCTGATGGAGAAATGAAAAACTTACATAGCATTTGGATTGATGATCAAAATCAAAGTAGTGTTTTTTAAGTACATTACCAGTTCAAGAGAAAGCTAAGAATCACTTTGAAGGCATACAAATTAAAGGGAAATCATTCACCAACAAAATGTCTAGAGCATGTTCTGGTCAGTTTTGAACATTCCAGAAGAAAGAGCTAATTCATACAGGGTGCCTTGTAGTACCAAGGATGATAACAATGAGGAGTGTACAGCTATGCTCCACTATCCTCCCTCCAAAAGTAAATCCCCTTGCAAACCCATGAAAAATACCACTTTCTATAAGCTAGACTCAAGGCCCATGAGAAGGGGATGCATGAGATGTTAAAAGGGTGATACATATACACATTAACAAAGCTGGGTAAATCAATTGTAACATATCTTGAAACATTTCACTACTAAAGTTAAAGAATATTCTATACATAAAATTCTTTACTTTTGCATAAATATTTGCCATTTCCTGTATCAGCAGGATGGCATCAGGAGAAAAAAGAAGTGGCCTCATTTGCTCACATACACTCTATAGTTGTCATGTATAATGCATTGAAACCAGAGTCCCACATCCACAACCTAGCTCCATCGACCTTCCCGTGGTTTCCTCCCCAACATTTCATATGTCTTGGTTCAGTCATTTAAGAGCTCATCATCCCCTGTATACCACATCAATCCATTCACTCCATTCCTTACACAGCTCATACCCTCCAAATAATTCATGCCCCAAACATTTAAAGCATCTTTCATTCCAACTCCCCCTTGGTTTGACCCTTTTCTTGTTTTCTACACTTCTGACATGTGTGCTTCTTAGTCAATCTCTTCTAACTCATCCTTTACATGTGTCTAGACTATTTTAACACACTCCCCTCGGCTTTCTCATAAATACTCCACTCTCTTACCCTATCATTTCTTTTTGATCAACCCTCCTCACACTACAGAGTGCAATCAAATGTTTCATTTCCAGCACATTCTCTCTATTCTTTATGTTTTTTCACCTAAGACCCACACCTCAAGTCCAATTAGCACCAATGGGACAGCTTATCCATCAAACATACTCATCTTTGCTCTTAGCAGCAATGACCTGTCTTTCAACATATTTCTCAATGCATCCAAGACCTCTGCCCCACCCTCTGACTCACTTCTGCTCCCAAGGTTCCTTTTCTTGCCATATCCACTCACAGGTATCTAAAACACTCTACTTCCTCCTTCTTCCAAGTTCTCTTCATTCAAATTTGCACTCCATACAACGAGTCTTTCTTCAGAGATAAATCTTATTAACCTGCTATCATTCACATTTACTACCAACTTTCTACTATCACACATCCTCCTTAATTCAGACACCAGCTTCTGTAGTTTGTGATTCATATCTACCACCAGTACCATATCATCAGCAAACAACAGCAGACTCAACTCCATGGTTCCCCAACCACTAGCAAACTGCATACCAACTCCCCTCTTCAAGATACTAGCATTCATCTCCCTCACCACCCCACCCATGAACAGATTAAACAGTCATGGTAATGTCACCTACCTCTGCTACAGACCTAGCTTCACCTTGAAACCCTAATCCTCCTCTCTACATACTCTGACATATGCCTTACTCTTGATAAAGCTTCTCCCTGCCTCTAATAGCTTTCCTCCCACACAATATGTTTGTAGCACCTTCCACAAAGCATCTCTGCTAACCCTATCAAAAGCTTTCTCCATATCTGTAAATGCCAAATACAAATCCTTCTGGTTATCTGAGTATTTTTCACACATATTCTTCAAAACAAACAGCTGATTCGCACATTCTCTACCACTTGTGAAACGACATTGTTCTTCCCCAGTCCGATGCTCAATGCACACAACTACCCTCTCCATCACCATTCTTCTATACAGCTTACCAGGTACACTATACAAACATACCTTTGTAATTCAAACACTCACCTTTGTCCCTTTTCCCTTTATTCAATGGCAGTAAAATCAACAACACAGCCACCTCCGTTCTTAAGAAATCTAACTGCAATGCCATCCATTCCAGTCACCTCGCCACATCTTATGCAGAGCTTTCACCAACTCTTCACTTTTCACTACACCACATTCCCAGACTTTCTATGCCACCCTATCATCAAACATATTCATCATCCCTTCAGGTATATATATATCTGCTTGCACCTTGCCATTCAAGCAAGGTTGTGCCAAGACCAGGTAATTCAGCCTACCCACTCCTAGGTATCTAAAACACTCCACCTCCTCCACGTTCTCTCCACTCCAACCCACACTCCAAATGACCTATCTTTCTTTACTGCTAACTCTAATAACTTAACATTTATTCATATTTACTCTCAACTTTCTCTTATCATACAGTCTCCTTAATTTAGACTCCAGCTTTAGAAGTTTTCCGCTTGAATTTGCCACTAATGCCACATCACCAGCAAACAACTGACTCACATCCCAAGACTCCCCATCCTCAACAGACTATATACATGCTACACTCTCCAAGACCCTTGCATTTACCTCTCTAACCAAACCATCCATAAACACACCCTCAATGCAGACCCACTCTCACCTGGAACTACTCACCCTCCTTCCTTCCTTCCTACTAACACATATATCTTATTCTCTTGAAAACTTTTTACTGCTCCTTGCAGTTTTCCTTCAACACCATATATTCCTAACATCTTCCACAGAACATCTCTCTCAATCCTGACATATGTTTCCTGTAGATCCATAAACATATACAGCTCCTGTTTCTCCTTGCATTTTTTGCATACATTCTTTAAAGCAAACAGTTGATCCACACATCCTCTGCCACTCCTGAAGCCACATTGTTCCTCCCCAGTGTGAAAAGCTCTGCATACCACCACCTTCTCAATCACCACTCTACCATACAAACTTATACTTCTATAATTTGAACATTCACTTTCATTCCCTTTGCCTTTATACAACAGCACTATAAAGGCACTCTGCCAATCCTCAGGTATGCCATCCATATGCTTAAAATCCTAACTACACAATCAACAACAAAATCACCCTTTTCTTAAGAAATACAACTGCAATATCATCCACTCCAGCCACTTTACCACACTCATCTTATCCCAAGTTTTCAACACCTCTTGTTTTTCCATCAATCCACTTTCCACACACCCCTATGTTCAAAATATCATATAATTGCTACCCTATCAATGAACACATTTAATGACCCTTCAAAATCCTCACTCCATCTCTTTATCTCATTTTTGCTTGTTATTACTTCCCTATTTGCTTCCATCCCAGTTACTCCCATTTGTTCTCTTGTTTTTCTCAGCTCATCAACCTCCTACCAAAACATTTTCTTATTCTCCCTAAGTTTGCCCTTCTTTTTCAGTATCTGCACCTTCTTGATATCCTCTCTCTCTCTCTCTCTCTCTCTCTCTCTCTCTCTCTCTCTCTCTCTCTCTCTCCCCCCCCCCCTTCTTTTATGTTGAAGGTTCCAGTCATAGACAAAAGTCTACATCATGGCCAAGCCTTAACTGAAATATAGAGAGGGTTGTGAAAGGGAAAAAGAAGAAAGAAGGAAAATTATGAATTTTGGAGGAAGTGAAAAACCTGTCTTTTAAAATGTGCCACGTCACAGTTATTGAGAAAGCTATGAGATGGGAGAGATTTCCAAAGCTTCTAGATGTAGGGAAAGAAACAGTTATCAAATCAGCCCACCCTTGAGTTGCTGCTAATGGCCATACAGTAATTGTGATACAGCTGCTTCTTGAGAACTGTGTGGTCTAGTTAGTGGTGGGGGCATACAAGCGGCCAGCTCTCACCAGCGAAGACCAAAATACAGCAAACTCTCAATTTAATGGACCCTGATATAACAGATTTTGGATTTAAAGGACAAATAATAATATAGTACATTAATCAATAATTCAAAAAATTTAAAATAAAAAATCTCAAATGTGGCACCATGCACATTTCATACCATGCTTGTTTTTGGCTGTGTGGGGTAGACTTGCTTTGTTTCGGTCTCAGTCTGCCTTAAGCTACTGTGCAGTCAGGCTGTATACAGAGTGTTACTGTTATTTCAGAATAGTATATTTTTATTTATTTTATTTTGCTTTGTCGCTGTCTCCCGCATTTGCGAGGTAGTGCAAGGAAACAGACGAAAGAAATGGCCCAACCCACCCCCATACACATGTATATACACACACGACCACACACGCAAATATACATACCTATACATCTCAATGTACACATATATATACACACACAGACACATACATATATATCCATGCACACAATTCACACTGTCTGCCTTTATTCATTCCCATCGCCACCTCGCCACACATGGAATACCATCCCCCTCCCCCCTCATGTGTGCAGGGTAGCACTAGGAAAAGACAACAAAGGCCTCATTCGTTCACACTCAGTCTCTAGCTGTCATGCAATAATGCCCAAAACCACAGCTCCCTTTCCACATCCAGGCCCCACACAGCTTTCCATGGTTTACCCCAGACGCTTCACATGCCCTGATTCAATCCACTGACAGCACGTCAACCCCAGTATACCACATTGATCCAATTCACTCTATTCCTTGCCTGCCTTTCACCCTCCTGCATGTTCTCGCCCCGATCACTCAAAATCTTTTTCACTCCATCTTTCCACCTCCAATTTGGTCTCCCACTTCTCCTCGTTCCCTCCACCTCCGACACATATATCCTCTTGGTCTATCTTTCCTCACTCATTCTCTCCAAGTGCCCAAACCATTTCAAAACACCCTCCTCTGCTCTCTCAACCACGCTCTTTTTATTTCCACACATCTCTCTTACCCTTACATTACTTACTCGATCAAACCACCTCACACCACACATTCTCCTCAAACATCTCATTTCCAGCATATCCACCCTCCTCCGCACAACTCTATCCATAGCCCACGCCTCGCAACCATACAACATTGTTGGAACCACTATTCCTTCAAACATACCCATTTTCGCTTTCCGAGATAATGTTCTCGACTTCTACACATTTTTCAAGGCTCCCAGGATTTTCGCCCCTCCCCCACCCTATGATTCACTTCTGCTTCCATGGTTCCATCCGCTGCCAGATCCACTCCTAGATATCTAAAACACTTTACTTCCTCCAGTTTTTCTCCATTCAAACTTACCTCCCAATTGACTTGACCCTCAACCTTACTGTACCTAATTACCTTGCTCTTATTCACATTTACTCTTAACTTTCTTCTTTCACACACTTTACCAAACTCAGTCACCAGCTTCTGCAGTTTCTCACATGAATCAGCCACCAGCGCTGTATCATCAGCGAACAACAACTGACTCACTTCCCAAGTTCTCTCATCCACAACAGACTTCATTCTTGCCCCTCTTTCCTAAACTCTTGCATTCACCTCCCTAACAACCCCACCCATAAACAAATTAAACAACCATGGAGACATCACACACCCCTGCTGCAAACCTACATTCACTGAGAACCAACCACTTTCCTCTCTTCCTACACATACACATGCCTTACATCCTCGATAAAAACTTTTCACTGCTTCTAACAACTTGCCACCCACACCATATATTCTTAAAACCTTCCACAGAGCATCTCTATCCACTCTATCATATGCCTTCTCCAGATCCATAAATGCTACGTACAAATCCATTTGCTTTTCTATCATATGCCTTCTCCAGATCCATAAATGCTACGTACAAATCCATTTGCTTTTCTAAGTATTTCTCACATACATTCTTCAAAGCAAACATCTGATCCACACATCCTCTACCACTTCTGAAACCACATTGCTCTTCCCCAATCTGATGCTCTGTACATGCCTTCACCCTCTCAATCAATACCCTCCCATATAATTCACCAGGAATACTCAACAAACTTATACCTCTGTAATTTGAGCACTCACTCTTATCCTCTTTGCCTTTGTACAATGGCACTATGCACGCATTCCGCCAATCCTCAGGCACCTCACCATGAGTCATACATACATTAAATAAGTGACTTTATTAAATCATTTTGCAATCCTTACAATTCAAAATGGTATCAAGTGATTGTAAGAGGTGCAATGAGAGCAGGTGGTCCACTGCCCAACTATTGCACCAAACACTAAATCCTATACCTCCTCAAGATTTTGGTAACTAAAAAATACAACAAAAAAAACAACAAAAAGAGAATGAAATCTAAATTCATCAAAGCATAAGGCAAATATACACGCAAATCACTGCTCAGCAACAATACACTTACTTTATATGCGAGCAGAACAAAAATGACATAACAAATTAATAAGTTTACTCTTCACAGGAGCCACCACAAATATAATCTTGCAAGTGAGCAAGGCGATGTCTTACGCCTAAGGCTGGATATTGACATAACTGGGGGCGAAGCTGCCACTGGTAGGTATTCCCCTTGACCTATGGGTGTTGTGGGGATCAGCAAAACCCAGGGGTGTAGGTGACATCAGTTTTGCAAAGACAAGCAGCCACTGCCATCCAGCTTCATTGAGTATTGTCTATGTGGCTTTACCTCCACTACCATGCCCGATCTGTCCTATACCTTCAAAACAACACATCATCCTACATGCAGACAGAGGTGCCTACAGAGAGCTGGGGCAGTGTAGTAGTGTCACTTACTGGATCACTCTGCAAGTGAGCTTGGCTCTTTGCTATGGACCGCTCCCTGTTTCACAGAGCAGTTCTCCATCGCTGGTTTATCAGAGAATGTTGCTGGGGTGCCTGATCACCAGCTTGCAATGTCTTAATGCTGCCAGCTGTGCGGGTGACTTATCCCCCTCTCTTAAGGCCTTAGGGTGTTGAGAAACTGGAGCATAGCCTAAGTAGCTCTGCTGTTGTGCAGGCTATCTCTAACCCCTGTGTTGCTCCTCAACACATGCTTAGCTGCCTTTACTGCTGCTTCAGTACATCCATTGAACTGGGGAAGTGGGATGAGGAGATGCAGGCCATGATTCCCCATTTTTTGCAGAAAGCTTCCATCTCCTCACTGTCTAGATTGGTTCCCCTGTCTGAGGTGATTTCCTTAGGTGTGCCTCATCTCCTGAAGAAAGTGAGCAGCCTTGCGATGACTTGAGATTTTCCCATGTAAGTTCAAATCCTACTCACTACACCATGTAAGATGTGCAATGAAAGCAGGCAGTCCATCCTCACTTTCTTATAAAGAAGTATCCTTTCACAGGAGAAGGGTGGCATCACCTCTGTCTCGGTCTGACTCCTGCCTCCAACTGCCTGGTGAGAAAGCCCTCACTGCTGAGTGCCCACCGACCAACCATCATACCACATACTAAACCCTACAGTGATAGAGGAATTAAAAAAAAAAGCATGTGAACATAAATGTGGCACAGAAATAGGTTATATTTGAATTAACAGACTTTTGGCATTAATGGACACCCCTTACCCCAATTATTCCGTTAAATCAAGGGTTTGCTGTACTACCTATAGAAGAGGGAAAGTGAACTAACACTGCAATATAGGGCAAGTGGTTCAAGTTTTGAAGTTAGCCCAGGAGAGTCTATCAGTCAGACTGCTTTTGACTCAACTTTGTCATGTAAGAATGCAGAACTAAAACCATCCAATATATGAGAGCAGTACTCCATACAAGGATGGAACAATCCTTTGTATAAACTGAGCAACTGTCCAGAAGAAAAGAAATTCTGACATCTAAATAGGACTCCCAGTTTCTCAGATGCAGACTTAGCTATTTCCATAATGTAAGGTTTCTAAGAGAGAGTGGATGTCATACTAACACCAAGTATGTTCATTGACCCAAGAGGTGGAATCACAGAACTGCTAAAGGAGAGAGTTGTGAAGAGTTTGCAAAAGAGAGATGGATAGAAACTGGGAGGCATTAAACTTAATCAGATTTCTTCCACCCCACTGAGATATCCTGTCCAAGTCTTAGTCTACTAAGGAAATTGTGCTGAGTCAAGATGCAGGTTGAATGAGAGTAGGAACAGAATTCAAAGATGTGGAGGAATGCAGTGTTGAGTTGTCAGCACATAAGAGCACTTGGTTAATTTTGGAAGAGAGGATATCGTTGATAAAAAAGACAAAAAGTGAAGAGGACAGAAAAGAACTTTGGAGGGCACCATTGTTGATGGAGAAAATGCAGGAAGCTGATCCATCAACAACCACTGAGAGACATCAGCTAGAGAAGAACCTAGATATGAGGGAGCAAAGTGAGGGAGGAGAGCCAAAAGAGGAGAGCTCTGAGATGACACTTCAATGCCAAACCCTGTCAAAAGTGTTGGATATGTCAAGGAAAACTATATAAGACTCCCCAAAATCTTTCAGGGTTGATGACCAGACATTAATAAGGTAGGAAAGAATATCACCAGTGGATCTTGCCTTACAGAAGCCATACTGGTGATAAGAAAGAGGACGGCAAGATTCAAGATGTCTGGCAATATGGGAGTTAGAGAGGGATTCCAAGACTTGTACATGTCTAAATCACCTGCACTCCATCCAAGCAAATAATGACTATAAATCTCTCTTTTCTTTTCCAAAAGTGATTTAACTCCATCCCACCACACACTACCTTTTCCCACCTTCTGCAAGCCACATACTTCTCGTGTACATGTTAAAAGTGTTTCCCTAAACACCTCCCATTCCTCATCAACTCCCCTATCTTCATTTTCTCTCACCTTTTGTCAATCCTTATTTAGTCACAAGCCCATTTTCCCAGATCTTTTACTTTCACAACCTTCTTTCCACCCATATAATTTCAATGTTTCCTAAAGCCTCTATAAACCTTCACCCTCACCTCTACCATGTAATGATCAGACCCCCCACCATCTGCCCGTCAATACATCCACATCTAATAGTATCTCCTTTGCATGCCAATCAATTATTAAATAGTCCAATAATGCCCCCTTATCATCTTCCCTACTCATCCATGTACATCTATATATAATATCCCCTCTTTAAACCAAATATTCCTAATCAACTGTCCTTTTTCAGCAAACAACTCAACAGCTAAGAAGAATAGTCTTATACATCAAGCAAGATGTGTGGTGAGTGCTTCGTGCTAGCCCTGCCATTTTAATTAAATCTCATTATAGGTACTCATAGATACTTTGTCCATCATTCTTATCACCTTCAGTGGGCATCTCATACCCCCAATTACATCCTCAACTGCCACATTACCCACTCTGGCAACCAAATTCTCATTAGTAATACTTGATCCCTTGCATCAAAACTACTGACACACTTACTACTCTCCTAAAATACTCACCTCAGTTTTTTAGCCCTCTCAACTCTAGGTGCATCAGCACTAATAAACACCTACATCTTGCACCTGATTTTCATTTTTATCCATATCGCTATGGGACTTCCTTAAACTCCTCTATACATTCCTACAACTCATCCTTCAGCAGTACCTGATTTTACATTCCCAAACCATTCTTTCCCTGTCCTCTTTAGCTTTGTCTCTCAGTGCTAGAACATCCAGGTTCCTTTCCTATAACAAAATTCCCATTTTCCCTTCTTTCATCCTGGTTACATCCATGCACATTCAGACACTCCAGCCTGAGCATTCAAGGAGGATGAACACTCCTCACTTGGCTTTTTCTTGTTCCAATTTCTAGAAATCAAAAATACAAAAAAAAACGTTTCCAGCCCTTACCATTCCTGACCCTTTGGTAACCTTCTATGACACACAGGGAATAAGTGGAAAGTATTCTTTCTTCCCTATCCCCAGGGATCTTGCCTTCTGTGTCATGCAGGCTCTATGTGGGAGATATTCTTTCTCCCTGTCTCTAGGGATAATATCAAGAATGTTAAGGAAAACTGTATTCAAATTTCTTGCAACAACAAGAGGTTTCATGTCCCTATACTCATCTGCACAATAATTCTTAAATACAGTAACAGTGAAATGTCATTCAGTGTGCACTGAGATGTCATTATCTGAGGGTTAGCTGTATAAAACTAGAAAAGTGCTTTTATACCCCTTTTAAACTGTACCCACTCTTCTCCCCTTCCCAAGCATTATCCACTTCTCCATACACTATTGTGCATTAATAAAGAAAAAGAATGACTGAAATTCTTCTATTTCTAGAATTAGCAGAATATTAAAATACTAAAAGAATAACTTTGTTTTAAATCAATGATCACGGCATGGGACCAATATGAAACATTACCTTCCATATCTGAAGGCATTAATTGTGGTTTCATGGGTGACTCATTTCCTAAGAACTGATTTTCCTCTGATAGTTAACTAAGAAAATATATCTATGCCTAAAAGTGGAGAAAAATAAGAGAAATACATACTACTTTCCTCAATATTGTTAAAGATACATAGTCAGGGATGTGTACAGCTAGAGTATTGTCAGCCAAAAGGCATTCCCAGATGAACATCCAAGATTAGGAGCAAATAGGTGGGTGTAACAATTACATATATTATGGAAATCCCCATGCCTTAGTTTTGAAAATGATGCTGCAAGAAACAAATGATATTCAAGCAAAAGCCATACAAGATGAAAGGGAAGATGAAGAGAAAAGTGAAATAAAACACAGAGGTGAGAATGTGTGAAAACTGAGAGGGTAAAATGTCGTGACTAAGGTTTCAGAAAGAGATCACCTGTGAATTATTTCTCTTCAAACTGAAATGACTGAACTCATGTTTAAAAAAAAATTTACATCTACATTAATAAAATTTCTAATTTTCACAGCTGCCTTCCTTCATATAACAATACCTCCTAAGCCAGGCTAGTCCAACATGATTTTGTTGCTTGCCAGGATTTTGTCACTTCCCACAGTTGTGGCAATCAGCTGCCCTGATTTGCCACATGGCAAAACATATGTGAAATAATTAGTTAAGACCACCAGCAAACCATCACATAAATGTTCAAGCAGTACATTAGAAAGGCTGAATTAATCAAACAATAAAATAATGTTGTAGCAACAAAAATAAAGCAATGAAAGCATTACTTAAAAGGAAAAAGAAAAGAATCTCTGATTTCATCATTTCAGTCATAAGACCCTAACTCACCACAAGTCTGTCACCAATTTACCACATATGACTTGTGGTGAACAAGCTTGACCTAAGCTTCTATACTATCTATAAAAAGTAATATGTTTTTAACTTCAAGTCTTTTTCATGATAACTACCTTAACAGCTGGTGATAAAGGTGGGAGACTTTCACATCGCTCATCAGAATCTACAGTTGTCAGAGTGCTCATGAGGTTTGACAGGTTTTCCATTGTTTTCTGTTTACGTTCCCGCTCTTGAGAACGCAGGCGGTCCTTAGATCGTTTTCGTTCCCTATACTGCTGTCTTGTTCTCTCTGGGGCTGGTTGTGAATAAAACAAAATCTGTTAATAACAACTTTATGATTGTTGATTACTACTCAGAATTCATTTCATATATAGAGAGCATATGTTGTTAAACTCAAAAGTATGCCATATTAGCACAGCAAATCCATTGATGTATCAAGCATACAGCACATCAACTACTATACATTTACATGATAATCAAATAATTCTAACCTGTGCTTCCAGCAAATCAATGATGGATACATTTATGAGCAAATCCACAAAGTGCTGAACCACCCAAAAGCAATTCGAACTTGTAACCCTATCTAATCCACTATTAAGGTAAGAAAAAATATTCGTTTCTTTTCTTCTGTCTGAGAAACCCACAAACCAGTAAGTCTAGGAAAAGATCACTCACAACAGCAGTGTTTCATATCATTCAACAATAAATATGGCACCTTCTGTAAGAGACACAGATTTTTATATAAGGAAAAGTCACATACGTTCAACAAAAATTAGCTCCTATGTGGAGAGAATGAACATCATTTAAGTAAAACTTCATCAAAAATTACAGGGGCACGACAAAATGATAAGCCTCACAAACATAAAAAAAATCTTCAAAGTCTGTGTTGCATGACAATGTACATAAGGTAGATTTTGAAAGTTTAAATATTTTTCTCTTCAGTGCACTATCCAGTGAGCATTAAGATATTCCTTGGGAATATTCAGGTCAAGAATATTTTGGTGAGGAGGTAAAACCCTACATTTGATTTCTGCAAACAACCTAAGAGGTATCAGCAGCAAATGCTTATTTCAGGCCCATCACTGGCCAATCAGCAACCACCATTAGGATGTTGTTACAACAACTCTGAGCTCACATTTTTATAGACTGAGAGTGCCAGCCTAAAATAATCACACAATGTAAAAAGAATAATTTTTCTTAAAAGGAAAGAAATGCTGGGCTGGATAAGAGAACTGTAAAAAAAATTCTTCACAAGAAACTACCTAAAAGAACAAGGTTTTCAAACTTTCAAAACTTATCATTCTCTCCTTTGAAGTTTGTCCTGCAAGCATAAGAGCATAACAACATGAAGGTGGAGGGTTGGAGACACTTTCTGATAATTTTAATCCCAAAGCACAAATAACCTTAAACAGTGAATGGAGGATAGAGCCATATAATAAATCCACAGTGTTTAAATTAAAGTTCCACTTTGACGAGTACCTATCTACAAAATCCTTTAATGAGACAGTGCTGGAGACACAAGAGCTTGCATCTGATGTTCAATGCATGTCATGCTTACTGCTTATGGATGTTTCTCTTAACAACCACAAGTTTGGTATGGTTGTCCATTCAAGATTCATCTAGGACTGACTTCATCCATGATTCTTATTTTCTTTTACATGTTTCAATAGTGACTCCAGCCATGTTCCTTAATTTACTTGAAACTGCACTGAATAATCTTTCAAGTGCCTTTGCTAGACATTTTCATATTTTCACCTAACTTTTTGGTATACAGGTTGAACATTCCTAATCTGAAAATCTGAAAAGCTCCAAAATCCAAAACTTTTTGAGTGGCAACATGATGTTATTTTTCACTGCATTAATGGTAATTCATATCTTTTACTGTCAAGTATTTATTTGTGAATAAGTGTAAAAAAATTACTGCTTATTAGTAGCATATAAAATCAGTGTCAGGAATAAAGGTGATGCCAAACAAATGATATTGTCCACAGGGGCAGCAAAGGTTGTGACACGCTAGCTTTTTGGTAGTTCAATGCTACACAAACTTTTTTCATGCACAAAATGGGAATAGATAAAGGCAGACAGTATGAATTATGTTTTTTTTTTCTTTTTTTTTTTTGCCGCTGTCTCCCGCGTTTGCGAGGTAGCGCAAGGAAACAGACGAAAGAAATGGCCCAACCCACCCCCATACACATGTATATACATACACGTCCACACACGCAAATATACATACCTAAACAGCTTTCCATGGTTTACCCCAGACGCTTCACATGCCCTGATTCAATCCACTGACAGCACGTCAACCCCGGTATACCACATCGATCCAATTCACTCTATTCCTTGCCCTCCTTTCACCCTCCTGCATGTTCAGGCCCCAATCACACAAAATCTTTTTCACTCCATCTTTCCACCTCCAATTTGGTCTCCCACTTCTCCTCGTTCCCTCCACCTCCGACACATATATCCTCTTGGTCAATCTTTCCTCACTTATTCTCTCCATGTGCCCAAACCATTTCAAAACACCCTCTTCTGCTCTCTCAACCACGCTCTTTTTTATTTCCACACATCTCTCTTACCCTTACGTTACTTACTCGATCAAACCACCTCACACCACACATTGTCCTCAAACATCTCATTTCCAGCACATCCATCCTCCTGCGCACAACTCTATCCATAGCCCACGCCTCGCAACCATACAACATTGTTGGAACCACTATTCCTTCAAACATACCCATTTTTGCTTTCTGAGATAATGTTCTCGACTTCCAGACATTCTTCAGGCTCCCAGGATTTTTGCCCCCTCCCCCACCCTATGATTCACTTCTGCTTCCATGGTTCCATCCGCTGCCAGATCCACTCCCAGATATCTAAAACACTTTACTTCCTCCAGTTTTTCTCCATTCAAACTTACCTCCCAATTGACTTGACCCTCAACCCTACTGTACCTAATAACCTTGCTCTTATTCACATTTACTCTTAACTTTCTTCTTTCACACACTTTATCAAACTCAGTCACCAGCTTCTGCAGTTTCACACATGAATCAGCCACCAGCGCTGTATCATCAGTGAACAACAACTGACTCACTTCCCAAGCTCTCTCATCCCCAACAGACTTCATACTTGCCCCTCTTTCCAAAACTCTTGCATTCACCTCACTAACAACCCCATCCATAAACAAATTAAACAACCATGGAGACATCACACACCCCTGCCGCAATCCTACATTCAATGAGAACCAATCACTTTCCTCTCTTCCTACACGTACACATGCCTTACATCCTCGATAAAAACTTTTCACTGCTT
The DNA here is from genome assembly GCF_036320965.1 of Panulirus ornatus. Taxonomy (NCBI): domain Eukaryota; kingdom Metazoa; phylum Arthropoda; class Malacostraca; order Decapoda; family Palinuridae; genus Panulirus; species Panulirus ornatus. The sequence continues at coordinate 41,586,157 of NC_092243.1, read as the reverse complement.
CTAACAACTTGCCTCCCACACCATATATTCTTAATCATGTACATGTATATATATGTATATGTCTGTGTGTGTATATATATGTATACATTGAGATGTATAGGTATGTATATTTGCATGTGCGGATGTGTATGCATATAAATGTGTATGTGGCTGGGTTGGGCCATTCTTTCATCTGTTTCCTTGCGCTACCTCGCTAACGCGGGAGACAGCGACAAAGCAAAATAAATAAAATATATAAAATTATTAAAAATATTGTATAAATTACCTTCAAGCTATAAGGTGTATATGAAACATAAATGGATTTTGTACTTAGACTTGGGTCACATCCCCAAGATGTCTCATTATGTACATGTAAATATTCCAAAATAAAAAAAATCCAAAATCCGAAACACTTGTAATCCCAGGCATTTCGGATAAGGTATATTCATATTCAACATGTATTCCCAGGAGTAATTCCCAATTTCATATTTCTGTGTCTTCCTTACTGAGAAATTTAAAACAGCATTTTCCAGAAGCTTATATATCTAAAAGGAAATTTTCTATGGGAAGCTTAAATATGTCTTTTCATGCCCCTTATTTTCAGCCAAGCATATATTATCATGGAATGAACTCCTCTCCTTTACAGACTGTACAGTTCAAGCTCTTTCAGCCTCTAATGACAGTCTTTAAACTCCAGTCCATTAATATTAATTGTAAAAGGTTTTTAAAGTTTTCTAATTTGCTGATTTCCATCTGTAAATGACAACCACACAAAACAGCAATATTCTGCTTTATTTTTCACATTTACGTTGAGCAGCTTCATCATCTGCCTTCAACATCAAGTGAAAGTTCTTATAATACCACTCATAAACTGAAGTTTTAAATTTACAATAACAACCAATATTTGACACTTTCTTTGTTTACAATTTCTTTCCCTGTTGGACCTTTGTAGGCAGCACTGATACACTGTTCATTACTCATTATCTTGTTCAAATTTCTCCTCATTAAATTCCATCACGTTCTCCTCTCCTACTTTGTATATATTATCCAGAACTCACTGTAGTTTCTCTTGAGTCTCTTCATTACTCTCAGTTTTAGTTCTCTTTCACTGCAAAACATCTAATTACACCAGCCCCTTCATTCCTCACTATATCTTAAATCATAATTACAAATGAATTTTGTCAATACTATTCCTTGTAGCACACCTGAAAAAAACAGCTTCTTATCTGGACACGGTTCACTTTGCCATGCCCCTTAGGTTTCCGTCGGTAATTCACTTTCTTAAATTCTTTTGAAAATTCTAGGAATACACTGTCCATCCTCTTCCCTTATGTTAGAGTTTCATAAATGTCATCATACTGAATAAGTAACAGTATTTTTCTCATTCCTGATTGCTGTTTCCTGTGTTAGCGAGGTAATGCAAGGAACACACAAAGACAGACCACATCCACTTACTTCCAATCTCTAGCTGTCATGTGTAATGCACCACAACCACAGCTTCTATCCATGCCAAGGCCCCATGGACCTTTCTATAGTTTAACCCAGATGCTTCACATGCACTGGTTCAGTCCACTGATGGCACATCATCCCCAGCATACTACATTGCTCCAATTTATTATATCCCTTGCACACCTTTTATCCTCCTGCTTGTTCAGGCCCCAACTGCTCAAAATCCTTTTCATTACATCCTTCCATCTCCAATTTGGTCACCCTGGTCTCCCTGTCCCCTCCACTTCTGACACACATCCTCTTTGTCAACTTTCTTCACTCATTCTCTCCATATGTGCAAAGCATTTCAGCATACACTCTTCAGCTATCTCAACCAAACTCTTTTAATTACTACTTATCTTTCTAACCCTTTCATTACTTTCTCATTCAATCCTACTCACACCACATATTGTCCTCAAACATTTCATATCTAACACATCCCCGACCTCTGCATATCCATGCCTCAGTTCCATATAATATTAAGACTACTATACTTTTAAACATATACATTTTTGCCCATCCAAATAACATTCTCTCCTTTTACACATTCTTCAGCACTCACAGAAGCTTCATTCCCTCACCCACCCTTTAAACAACTTCCACTTCTAAGGTTCCATTTGCTGCCATGTCCATTCCCAAGTACTCAAAACACTCCACTTCCTCCAACTTTTTTCCATTCAAACTCACACCCCAACTAACCTGTCCCTCAACCCTGCTAAACCTAATAATTCACATTTACTATCAACTTCCTCCTTTCACACAATCCTCCAAACTCAGTCACTAACTTCTGTAGTTTCTCACTCGAATCTGCCACCAGGTGCTGTATCATCAGCAAACAACAACTGACTTCCCAGGCCCTCTCATTCTCAACAGGCTGCATACTCGCCCATTCCTCAAAGACTCTCACATTCTAATCACTCACCATCTAATCCATAAAAAATGAACAACCAAGGTGATATCACAAACCTCTGCCACAGACCAAACTACACTTGTAACCATTCACTCTCCTCTCTTCCTACTCGCACACATGCCTTACATACCTGATAAGAGCTTCTCACTACCTCTAGTAGCTTCCCTCCTACACCATATCCACACATCCTCTACCACTTCTGAAACCACACTGCTCCTCCCCAATCCAATGTTCTGTGCATGTCCTCACCCTCTCAATCAATACTCTTCTATATAACTTACCAGGTACGCTCAACAAACTTGTACCTGGGTAGATTGAACACTCACCTTTATCCCCCAACCCTTTAAACAATAGGACTATAAATGCATTCTGCCAATGTTCAGGCACCTCAACATGACTGATACATATGCTTATATCCTTAAAAACCAATCAACAACACAGTCATCCCCTCTCTTAATAAATTCAATAGCAATACCATCCACTCCAGCCACCTCGCCTCATTTCACCTTACATTAGGCTTTCACCATCTTTTCTCTCCCTACCAAACCAATCTCCAGCCACATTAACATATATTTCAACAACAGATTCAAATTCAGCAGGAAAAATAGTCCTCATACTGAGGTTTTCAAGCAAATCTATTACCCTCACAAAAATACCAAGTACCAAAATCTTTTAACCCCCCAAAAATCTTATTTTAAAAACAAAATATGACATAATGAAATGATTCTATGCATCAAATAATCATGGAAAATATTTATTTATTTATTTATTTTGCTTTGTCGCTGTCTCCCGCGTTAGAGAGGTAGCACAAGGAAACAGACGAAAGAATGGCTCAACCCGCCCACATACACATGTATATACATACACATCCACACACGCAAATATACATACTATACATCTCAATGTACACATATATATACACACACAGACATATACATATATACACATGTACATAATTCATAGTCTGCCTTTATTTGTTCCCATCGCCACCTTGCCACACATAGAATAACAACCCCCTCCCCCCTCATGTGTGCGAGGTAGCGCTAGGAAAAGACACCAAAGGCCCCATTCGTTCACACTCAGTCTCTAGCTGTCTTGTAATAATGCACCGAAATCACAGCTCCCTTTCCACATCCAGGCCCTAAACAACGTTTCTCCCCTATCCCCTGGGGATAGGGGAGAAAGAATACTTCCCACGCATTCCTCACGTGTCGTAGAAGGCCAAAGGGGACGGGAGCGGGGGACCAGAAACCCTCCCCTCCTTGTATTTTAACTTTCTAAAAGGGGAAACAGAAGGAGTCACGCGAGGAGTGCTCAGCCTCCTCGAAGGCTCAGATTGGGGTGTCTAAATGTGTGTGGCTGTAACCAAGATGAGAAAAAAGAAGATAGGTAGTATGTTTCAGGAAAGGAACCTGGATGTTTTGGCTCTGAGTGAAACGAAGCTCAAGGGTAAAGGGGAATGTCTTGGGAGTAAAGTCAGGGGTTAGTGAGAGGACAAGAGCAAGGGAAGGAGTAGCACTACTCCTGAATCAGGAGTTGTGGGAGTATGTGATAGAATGTAAGAAAGTAAATTCTAGATTGATATGGGTAAAACTGAAAGTTGATGGAGAAAGATGGGTGATTATTGGTGCATATGCACCTGGGCATGAGAAGAAAGATCATGAAAGGCAAGTGTTTTGGGAGCTGCTGAATGAGTGTGTTAGTGGTTTTGATGCACAAGACCAGGTTATAGTGATGGGGGATTTGAATGCAAAGGTGAGTAATGTGGCAGTTGAGGGAATAATTGGTATACATGGAGTGTTCAGTGTTGTAAATGGAAATGGTGAAGAGCTTGTAGATTTACGTGCTGAAAAAGGACTGGTGATTGGGAATACCTGGTTTAAAAAGCGAGATATACATAAGTATACATATGTAAGTAGGAGAGATGGCCAGAGAGCGTTATTGGATTACGTGTTAATTGATAGACGCACGAAAGAGAGACTTTTCGATGTTAATGTGCTGAGAGGTGCAACTGGAGGTATGTCTGATCATTATCTTGTGGAGGCGAAGGTGAAGATTTGTTGGGGTTTTCAGAAAAGAAGAGAGAATGTTGGGGTGAAGAGAGTGGTGAGAGTAAGTGAGCTTGGGAGGGAGACTTGTGTGAGGAAGTACCAGGAGAGACTGAGTACAGAATGGAAAAAGGTGAGAACAAAGGAGGTAAGGGGAGTGGGGGAGGAATGGGATGTATTTAGGGAAGCAGTGATGGCTTGAGCAAAAGATGCTTGTGGCATGAGAAGAGTGGGAGGTGGGTTGATTAGAAAAGGTAGTGAGTGGTGGGATGAAGAAGTAAGATTATTGGTGAAAGAGAAGAGAGAGGCATTTGGACGATTTTTGCAGGGAAAAAATGCAAATGAGTGGGAGAGGTATAAAAGAAAGAGGCAGGAGGTCAAGAGAAAGGTGCAAGAGGTGAAAAAGAGGGCAAATGAGAGTTGGGGTGAGAGAGTATCACTGAATTTCAGGGAGAATAAAAAGATGTTTTGGAAGGAGGTAAATAAAGTGCGTACGACAAGGGAGCAAATGGGAACTTCAGTGAAGGGGGCTAATGGGGAGGTGATAACAAGTAGTGTTGATGTGAGAGGAGATGGAGTGAGTATTTTGAAGGTTTGTTGAATGTGTTTGATGATAGAGTGGCAGATATAGGGTGTTTAGGTCGAGGTGGTGTGCAAAGTGAGAGGGTTAGGGAAAATGATTTGGTAAATAGAGAAGAGGTAGTAAAAGCTTTGCGGAAGAGTAAAGCCGGCAAGGCAGCAGGTTTGGATGGTATTGCAGTGAATTTATCAAAAAAGGGGGTGACTGTATTGTTGACTGGTTGTTAAGGTTATTTAATGTATGTATGATTCATGGTGAGGTGCCTGAGGATTGGCGGAATGCTTGCATAGTGCCACTGTACAAAGGCAAAGGGGATAAGAGTGAGTGCTCAAATTACAGAGGTATAAGTTTGTTGAGTATTCCTGGTAAATTATATGGGAGGGTATTGATTGAGAGGGTGAAGGCATGTACAGAGCATCAGATTGGGGAAGAGCAATGTGGTTTCAGAAGTGGTAGAGGATGTGTGGATCAGGTGTTTGCTTTGAAGAATGTATGTGAGAAATACTTAGAAAAACAAATGGATTTGTATGTAGCATTTATGGATCTGGAGAAGGCATATGATAAAGTTGATAGAGATGCTCTGTGGAAGGTTTTAAGAATATATGGTGTGGGAGGCAAGTTGTTAGAAGCAGTGAAAAGTTTTATCATGGAAAATATCTCAAAATAATTCCACATAGATACCCAAAAGATACAAACTGAATAATAAAAGAATCTTCTGAAGAAGTAACAATCAATTACTTATTTACGGGCCTTAATGTCCCCTAACATACTTTGACCCTACATTCAAATTCATTAAAAAAATAATCCATATACAAGTTGAATCTCTTTAATCTGGCAACCTTGGGACCTGGCCATTGCCTGACCACAGAAAATGCCAGAAAACAAAAATTGACCCATATTGCTGTCTTAGCAAAGGTAGAACAAAGCTTAAAATTAATGCTCCCAAACAAGGTTTTTATTATTACATAATATTACATCAGAAGTAACCCCAGATGGAGACTCTGCAATATCTTGGGCAAGGGTTTTTGTGACATACGATGCCAATACAGTGCAGATGTGTCAGCATCATACACTTGTTCCTGGGCTAAGTTTTTGCTGCCACTAACTTTGCAAATTCATCTACAAACTTTGTTGCAGCTTTGTGATAAGTAGTTAATGTAACAAATGATCATTGGTTGGTAGCTGGCTTTGATCAACTCATGTTCCTAATGTTGTTTCACTGTTATCATCCATGCAGCCATAGCAGCCATCCCATGCTATGTCAGTCCCAGCCAGGCAGCCAGCTCATATACTCTCTCTCGCCCTGTACTTATTGCTGTTGGTTGTTTAATTGAGAATTGGAGTCTTTATGTTTTCTTTTAATACTACCTTACACTACAAGCTTACAAGTCAGCATTATGCTTTTCACTGTATACACTATGTACCGAAATTCCATGTCTCCACTTAAACTTGTGTATCCTAGCAAATATTCACAGTCATAGTCTAGCTTTAGTTCTCTATGAAATACTTTGGGATGCTCAATAAGCATCTCCCCAGAAATGCTTACACTTTCATTACGTGGAAGCTTAAACCACTTTATAAATGCACTGTCTAATTCTGTACTCATAGCACCTTTTTCAAAGTTTTCCAAAACTTTAAACTTTTCTGGCTTTCATTTTCAGCAAAAAACAGAATATAAGAAATTAACAGGACTGTTAATTAGCTCAGCTGCAGTGTTAACAGATTTTGGTGCCTTAGCACTACAAACATTATTTATCTATTTTTTTATTTTGCTTTGTCGCTGTCTCCCGTGTTAGCGAGGTAGCGCAAGGAAACAGACGAAAGAATGGCCCAACCCACCCACATACACATGTATATACATACATGTCCACACACGCAAATATACATACCTATACATTTCAATGTACACATATATATACACACACAGACATATACATATATACACATGTACGTAATTCATACTGTCTGCCTTTATTTGTTCCCATCGCCACCTTCGCCACACATGGAATAACAATCCCCTCCACCCTCATGTGTGCGAGGTAGCGCTAGGAAAAGACACCAAAGGCCCCATTTGTTCACACTCAGTCTCTAGCTGTCATGTAATAATGCAACGAAACCACAGCTCCCTTTCCACATCCAGGCCCCACAGAACTTTCCAAGGTTTACCCCAGACGCTTCACATGCCTTGGTTCAATCCAATGACAGCACGTCGACCCTGGTATACCACATCGTTCCAATTCACTCTATTCTTTGCACGCCTTTCACCCTCCTGCATGTTCAGGCCCCAATCACACAAAATCTTTTTCACTCCATCTTTCCACCTCCAATTTGGTCTTCCACTTCTCCTCGTTCCCTCCACCTCCGACACATATATCCTCTTGGTCAGTCTTTCCTCACTCATTCTCTCCATGTGACCAAACCATTTCAAAACACCCTCTTCAGCTCTCTCAACCACACTTCTTACTTTCACATACCTCTCTTACCCTTACATTACTAACTCGATCAAACCACCTCACACCACATATTGTCCTCAAACATCTCATTTCCAGCACATCCACCCTCCTGTACAAAACTCTATCCATAGCCCACGCCTCGCAACCATACAACATTGTTGGAACCACTATCCCTTCAAACATACCCATTTTTGCTTTCCGAGATAATGTTCTCGACTTCCACACATTCTTCAACCCTCCCAGAATTTTTGCCCCCTCCCCCACCCTATGATTCACTTCCGCTTCCATGGTTCCATCCGCTGCCAGATCCACTCCCAGATATCTAGAACACTTTACTTCCTCCAGTTTTTCTCCATTCAAACTTACCTCCCAATTGACTTGACCCTCAACCCTAGTGTACCTAATAACCTTGCTCTTATTCACATTTACTCTTAAATCTCTTCTTTCACACACTTTACTAAACTCAGTCACCAGCTTCTGCAGTTTCTCACATGAATCAGCCACCAGCGCTGTATCATCAGCGAACAATAACTGACTCACTTCCCAAGCTCTCTCATCCACAACAGACTGCATACTTGCCCCTCTTTCCAAAACTCTTCCATTCACCTCCCTAACAACCCCATCCATAAACAAATTAAACAACCATGGAGACATCACACACCCCTGCCACAAACCTACATTCACTGAGAACCAATCACTTTCCTCTCTTCCTACACGTACACATGCCTTACATCCTCGATAAAAACTTTTCACTGCTTCTGACAACTTGCCTCCACACCATATATTCTTAAAACCTTCCACAGAGCATCTCCATCAACTCTATCATATGCCTTCTCCAGATCCATAAATGCTACATACAAATCCATTTGCTTTTCTAAGTATTTCTCACATACATTCTTCAAAGCAAACACCTGATCCACACATCCTCTACCACTTCTGAAACCACACTGCTCTTCCCCAATCTGATGCTCTGTACATGCCTTCACCCTCTCAATCAATACCCTCCCATATAATTTACCAGGAATACTCAACAAACTTATACCTCTGTAATTTGAGCACTCACTCTTATCCCCTTTGCCTTTATACAATGGCACTATGCAAGCATTCCGCCAATCCTCAGGCACCTCACCATGAATCATACATACATTAAATAACATTACCAACCAGTCAACAATACAGTCACCCCCTTTTTTAAGAAATTCCACTGCAATACCATCCAAACCCACTGCCTTGCCGGCTTTCATCTTCCGTAAAGCTTTTACTACCTCTTATCTATTTACCAATTCATTTTCCCTAACCCTCTCACTTTGCACACCACCTCGACCAAAACACCCTATATCTGCCACTCTATCATCAAACACATTCAACAAACCTTCAAAATACTCACTCCATCTCCTTCTCACATCACCGCTACTTGTTATCATCTCCCCATTAGCCGCCTTCACTGAAGTTCCCATTTGCTCCCTTGTCTTACACACTTTATTTACCTCCTGCCAAAACATCTTTTTATTCTCCCTAAAATTTAATGATACTCTCTCATCCCAACTCTCATTTGCCCTCTTTTTCACCTCTTTCACCTTTCTCTTGACCTCCTGCCTCTTTCTTTTACACACATCCCACTCATTTGCATTTTTTCCCTGCAAAAATCGTCCAAATGCCTCTCTCTTCTCTTTCACTAATAATCTTACTTCTTCATCCCACCACTCACTACCTTTTCTAATCAACCCACCTCCCACGCTTCTCATGCCACAACCATCTTTTCCGCAAGCCATCACTGCTTCCCTAAATACATCCCATTCCTCTCCCACTCCCCTTACCTCCTTTGTTCTCACCTTTTTCCATTCTGTACTCAGTCTCTCCTGGTACTTCCTCACACAAGTCTCCTTCCCAAGCTCACTTACTCTCACCACTCTCTTCACCCCAACATTCTCTCTTCTTTTCTGAAAACCTCTACAAATCTTCACCTTCGCCTCCACAAGATAATGATCAGACATCCCTAAAGTTGCACCTCACAGCACATTAACATCCAAAAGTCTCTCTTTCGTGTGTCTATCAATTAACATGTAATCCAATAACGCTCTCTGGCCATATCTACTACTTACATACGTATACTTATGTATATCTCGCTTTTTAAACCAGGTATTCCCAATCACCAGTCCTTTTTCAGCACATAAATCTACAAGCTCTTCACCATTTCCATTTACAACACTGAACACTCCATGTATACCAATTATTCACTCTACTGCCACATTACTCACCTTTGCATTCAAATCACCCATCACTATAACCCGGTCTTGTGCATCAAAACCACTAACACACTCATTCAGCTGCTCCCAAAACACTTCCCTCTCATGATCTTTCTTCTCATGCCCAGGTGCATATGCACCAATAATCACCCATCTCTCTCCATCAACTTTCAGTTTTACCCATATCAATCTACAGTTTACTTTCTTACACTCTATCACATACTCCCACAACTCCTGTTTCAGGAGTAATGCTACTCCTTCCCTTGCTCTTGTCCTCTCACTAACCCCTGTCTTTACTCCCAAGACATTCCCAAACCACTCTTCCCCTTTACCCTTGAGCTTCGTTTCACTCAGAGCCAAAATATCCAGGTTCCTTTCCTCAAACATACTACCTATCTCTCCTTTTTTCTCATCTTGGTTACATCCACACACATTTAGACACCCCAATCTGAGACTTCGAGGAGGATGAGCACTCCTCGCGTGACTCCTTCTTCTGTTTCCCCTTTTAGAAAGTTAAAATACAAGGAGGGGAGGGTTTCTGGCCACCCGCTCCTGTCCCCTTTAGTCGCCTTCTACGGCACGTGAGGAATGCGTGGGAAGTATTCTTTCTCCCATATATATATATATATATATATATATATATATATATATATATATATATATATATATATATATATATATATATATATATATTTCTTTTCTTTTCTTTTCTTTCATACTATTTGCCATTTCCCGCGATAGCGAGGTAGCGTTAAGGACAGAGGACTGGGTCTTTGAGGGAATATCCTCACCTGGCCCTCTTCTCTGTTCCTTCTTTTTGGAAAAAAAAAAAAAAAAAAAAAAAAGACAAAAGAAATGGCTCAACCCACCCCCATACACATGTATATACATACACGTCCACACACGCAAATATACATACCTACACAGCTTTCCATGGTTTACCCCAGACGCTTCACATGCCCTGATTCAATCCACTGACAGCACGTCAACCCCGGTATACCACATCGATCCAATTTACTCTATTCCTTGCCCGCCTTTCACCCTCCTGCATGTTCAGGCCCCGATCACACAAAATCTTTTTCACTCCATCTTTCCACCTCCAATTTGGTCTCCCACTTCTCCTCGTTCCCTCCACCTACGACACATATATCCTCTTGGTCAATCTTTCCTCACTCATTCTCTCCATGTGCCCAAACCATTTCAAAACACCCTCTTCTGCTCTCTCAACCATGCTCTTTTTATTTCCACACATTTCTCTTACTCTTACGTTACTTACTCGATCAAACCACCTCACACCACACATTGTCCTCAAACATCTCATTTCCAGCACATCCACCCTCCTGCGCACAACTCTATCCATAGCCCACGCCTCGCAACCAAACAACATTGTTGGAACCACTATTCCTTCAAACATAGCCATTTTTGCTTTCCGAGATAATGTTCTCGACTTCCACACATTCTTCAAGGCTCCCAGGATTTTCGCCCTCTCCCCCACCCTATCACCTACTTCCCCTTCCATGATTCCATCCGCTGCCAGATCCACTCCCAGATATCTAAAACACTTTACTTCCTCCAGTTTTGCTCCATTCAAACTTACCTCCCAATTGACTTGACCCTTAACCCTACTGCACCTAATAACCTTGCTCTTATTCACATTTACTCTTAACTTTCTTCTTTCACACACTTTACCAAACTCAGTCACCAGCTTCTGCACTTTCTCACATGAATCAGCCACCAGCGCTGTATCATCAGCGAACAACAACTGACTCACTTCCCAAGCTCTCTCATCCACAACAGACTACATACTTGCCCCTCTTTCCAAAACTCTTGCATTCACCTCCCTAACAACCCCATCCATAAACAAATTAAACAACCATGGAGACATCACACACCCCTGCCGCGAACCTACATTCACTGAGAACCAATCACTTTCCTCTCTTCCTACAGGGTGTTTTGGTCGAGGTGGTGTGCAAAGTGAGAGGGATAGGGAAAATGATTTGGTAAACAGAGAAGAGGTAGTAAAAGCTTTGCAGAAGATGAAAGCCGACAAAGGCAGCAGGTTTGGATGGTATTGGAGTGGAATTTATTAAAAAAGGGGGTGACTGTATTATTGACTGGTTGGTAAGGTTATTTAATGTATGTATGACTCATGGTGAGGAGCCTGAGGATTGGCGGAATGTGTGCATAGTGCCATTGTACAAAAGCAAAGGGGATAAGAGTGAGTGCTCAAATTTCAGAGGTATAAGTTTGTTGAGTATACCTGGTAAATTATATGGGAGGGTATTGATTGAGAGGGTGAAGGCATGTACAGAGCATCAGATTGGGGAAGAGCAGTGTGGTTTCAGAAGTGGTAGAGGATGTGTGGATCAGGTGTTTGCTTTGAAGAATGTATGTGAGAAATACTTAGAAAAGCAAATGGATTTGTATGTAGCATTTATGGATCTGGAGAAGGCATATGATAGAGTTGATAGAGATGCTCTGTGGAAGATATTAAGAATATATGGTGTGGGAGGCAAGTTGTTAGAAGCAGTGAAAAGTTTTTATCGAGGATGCAAGGCATGTGTACGTGTAGGAAGAGAGGAAAGTGATTGGAAAGAGGGGCAAGTATGAAGTCTGTTGGGGATGAGAGAGCTTGGGAAGTGAGTCAGTTGTTGTTCGCTGATGATACAGCGCTGGTGGCTGATTCATGTGAGAAACTGCAGAAGCTGGTGACTGAGTTTTGTAAAGTGTGTGGAAGAAGAAAGTTAAGAGTAAATGTGAAAAAGAGCAAGGTTATTAGGTACAGTAGGGTTGAGGATCAAGTCAATTGGGAGGTGAGTTTGAATGGAGAAAAACTGGAGGAAGTGAAGTGTTTTAGATATCTGGGAGTGGATCTGGCAGCGGATGGAAACATGGAAGCGGAAGTGGATCATAGGGTGGGGGAGGGGGCGAAAATTCTGGGGGCCTTGAAAAATGTTTGGAAGTCGAGAACATTATCTCGGAAAGCAAAAATGGGTATGTTTGAGGGAATAGTGGTTCCAACAATGTTGTATGGTTGCGAGGCGTGGGCTATGGATAGAGTTGTGCGCAGGAGGATGGATGTGCTGGAAATGAGATGTTTGAGGACAATGTGTGGTGTGAGGTGGTTTGATCGAGTGAGTAATGTAAGGGTAAGAGAGATGTGTGGAGATAAAAAGAGCGTGGTTTAGAGAGCAGAAGAGGGTGTTTTGAAGTGGTTTGGGCATATGGAGAGAATGAGTGAGGAAAGATTGACCAAGAGGATATATGTGTCGGAGGTGGAGGGAACGAGGAGAAGAGGGAGACCAAATTGGAGGTGGAAAGATGGAGTGAAAAAGATTTTGCGTGATCGGGGCCTGAACATGCAGGAGGGTGAAAGGAGGGCAAGGAATAGAGTAAATTGGAGCGATGTGGTATACCGGGGTTGACGTGCTGTCAGTGGATTGAATCAAGGCATGTGAAGCGTCTGGGGTAAACCATGGAAAGCTGTGTAGGTGTGTTTATTTGCGTGTGTGGACGTATGTATATACATGTGTATGGAGGGGTGTTGGGCCATTTCTTTCGTCTGTTTCCTTGCACTACGTCGCAAACGTGGGAGACAGCGACAAAGTATAATAAATAAAAAAAAATATATATGCCAGGTAGCGTTTGCGCTACCTCGCAAACGCGGGAGACAGCGACAAAGCAAAAAAAAAATATATATATATATATATATATATATTTCTTCTTTCTTTCAAACTATTCGCCATTTCCCGCTTTAGCGAGGTAGCGTTAAGAACAGAGGACTGGGCCTTGGAGGGAATGTCCTCACCTGGCCCCCTTCTCTGTTCCTTGTTTTGGGAAAAAAAAAAAAAAAAAAAAAAAAAAAAAAAGAGAGGGGAAGATTTCCAGCCCCCCGCTCCCTCCCCTTTTAGTCGCCTTTTACGACACGCAGGGAATACGTGGGAAGTATTCTTTCTCACCTATCCCCAGGGATACAGCGACGAGGTATAAAAAAAAAAATATATATATATATATATATATATTTTTTTTTATTTTTTTTTTTGTCACTTTCTCCCGCGTTTGCGAGGTAGCGCAAGGAAACAGACGAAAGAAATGGCCCAACCCACCCCCATACACATGCCTTGATTCAATCCACTGACAGCACGTCAACCCCAGTATACCACATCGCTCCAATTCACTCTATTCTTTGCCCTCCTTTCACCCTCCTGCATGTTCAGGCCCCAATCACACAAAATCTTTTTCACTCCATCTTTCCACCTCCAATTTGGTCTCCCTCTTCTCCTCGTTCCTTCCACCTCCGACACTTATATCCTCTTGGTCAATCTTTCCTCACTCATTCTCTCCATGTGACCAAACCATTTCAAAACACCCTCTTCTGCTCTCTCAACCACGCTCTTTTTATTTCCACACATCTCTCTTACCCTTACGTTACTTACTCGATCAAACCACCTCACACCACACATTCTCCTCAAACATCTCATTTCCAGCACATCCATCCTCCTGCACACAACTCTATCCATAGTCCATGCCTCGCAACCATACAACATTGTTGGAACCACTATTCCTTCAAACATACCCATTTTTGCTTTCCGAGATAATGTTCTCGACTTCCACACATTCTTCAAGGCTCCCAGAATTTTTGCCCCCTCCCCACCCTATGATCCACTTCCGCTTCCATGGTTCCATCCGCTGCCAGATCCACTCCCAGATATCTAAAACACTTCACTTCCTCCAGTTTTTCTCCATTCAAACTCACCTCCCAATTGAATTGACCCTCAACCCTACTGTACCTAATAACCTTGCTCTTATTCACATTTACTCTTAACTTTCTTCTTTCACACACTTTACCAAACTCAGTCACCAGCTTCTGCAGATTCTCACATGAATCAGCCACCAGCGCTGTATCATCAGCGAACAACAACTGACTCGCTTCCCAAGCTCTCTCATCCCCAACAGACTGCATACTTGCCCCTCTTTCCAAAACTCTTGCATTCACCTCCCTAACAACCCCATCCATAAACAAATTAAACAACCATGGAGACATCACACACCCCTGCCGCAAACCTACATTCACTGAGAACCAATCACTTTCCTCTCTTCCTACACGTACACATGCCTTACATCCTCGATAAAAACTTTTCACTGCTTCTAACAACTTGCCTCCCACACCATATATTCTTAATACCTTCCACAGAGCATCTCTATCAACTCTATCATATGCCTTCTCCAGATCCATAAATGCTACATACAAATCCATTTGCTTTTCTAAGTATTTCTCACATACATTCTTCAAAGCAAACACCTGATCCACACATCCTCTTCCACTTCTGAAACCACACTGCTCTTCCCCAATCTGATGCTCTGTACATGCCTTCACCCTCTCAATCAATACCCTCCCATATAATTTGCCAGGAATACTCAACAAACTTATACCTCTGTAATTTGAGCACTCACTCTTATCCCCTTTGCCTTTGTACAATGGCACTATGCACGCATTCTGCCAATCCTCAGGCACCTCACCATGAGTCATACATACATTAAATAACCTTACCAACATGTCAACAATACAGTCACCACCTTTTTTAATAAATTCCACTGCAATACCATCCAAACCTGCTGCCTTGCCGGCTTTCATCTTCCACAAAGCTTTTACTACCTCTTCTCTGTTTACCAACTCATTTTCCCTAACCCTCGCACTTTGCACACCACCTCGACCAAAACACCCTATATCTGCCACTCTATCATCAATATATATATATATATATATATATATATATATATATATATACAACAGAAGAAGTCACGCGGGGAGTGCTCATCATCCTTGAAGGCTCAGATTGGGGTGTCTAAATGTGTGTGGATGTAACCAAGATGAGAAAAAAGGAGAGGTAGGTAGTATATTTGAGGAAAGGAACCTGGATGTTTTGGCTATGAGTGAAACAAAGCTCAAGGGTAAAGGGGAAGAGTGGTCTGGGAATGTCCTGGAAGTAAAGTTAGGGGTTAGTGACAGGACAAGAGCAAGGGAAGGAGTAGCACTACTTCTGAAACAGGAGTGGTGGGAGTGTATGATAGAGTGTAAGATAGTAAACTCTAGATTGATATGGGTAAAACTGAAATAGGATGGAGAGAGATGGGTGATTATTGGTGCATATGCACCTGGGCATGAGAAGAAAGATCATGAGAGGCAAGTATTTTGGGAGCAGCTGAATGAGTGTGTTAGCAGTTTTGAAGCACGAGACCGGGTTATAGTGATGGGTGATTTGAATGCAAAGGTGAGTAATGTCGCAGTAGAGGGAATAATTAGTATACATGGGGTGTTCAGTGCTGTAAATGGATATTGTGAAGAGCTTGCAGATATATGTGCTGAAAAAGGACTGGTGATTGGGAATACCTGGTTTAAGAAGAGAGATATACATAAGTATATGTATGTAAGAAGGAGAGATAGGCAGAGAGCATTATTGGATTACATGTTAATTGATAGGGGCATGAAAGAGAGACTTTTGGATGTTAATGTGCTGAGAGGTGCAACTGGAGGGATGTCTGATCATCATCTTGTGGACGCTAAGGTGAAGATTTGTAGAGGTTTTGAGAAAAGAAGAGAGAATGTTGGGGTGAAGAGAGTGGTGAGAGTAAGTGAGCTTGGGAAGGAGACTTGTATGAGGAAGTACCAGGAGAGACTGAATACAGAATGGAAAAAGGTGAGAACAAAGGGCGTACGGGGAATGGGGAAGGAATGGGATGTATTTAGGGAAGCAGTGATGGCTTGCGCAAAAGATGCTTGTGGCATGAGAAGCGTGGGAGGTGGGCAGATTAGAAAGGGTAGTGAGTGATGGTATGAAGAAGTAAGATTATTAGTGAAACAGAACAGAGAGGCATTTGGATGATTTTTGCAGGGAAATAATGCAAATGACTGGGAGATATATAAAAGAAAGATGCAGGAGGTCAAGAAAAAGGTGCAAGAGGTGAAAGATAGGGCAAATGAGAGTATCATTAAATTTTAGGGAGAATAAAAAGATGTTTTGGAAGGAGGTAAATAAAGTGCATAAGATAAGGGGACAAATGGGAACTTCACTGAAGGGGTCTAATGGGGAGGTGATAACAAGTAGTGGTGATGTGAGGAGATGGAGTGAGTATTTTGAAGGTTTGTTGAATGTGTTTGATGAGAGAGTGGCAGATATAGGGTGTTTTGGTCGAGGTGGTATGCAAAGTGAGAGGGTTAGGGAGAATGATTTGGTAAACAGAGAAGAGGTAGTAAAAGCTTTGTGGAAGATGAAAGCCGGCAAGGTAGCGGGTATGGATAGTATTGCAGTGGAATTTATTAAAAAAAAGGGGGTGACTGTATTGTTGACTGGTTGGTAAGGTTATCTAAAGTATGTATAACTCATGCTGAGGTGCCTGAGGATTGGAGGAATGCATGCATAGTGCCATTGTACAAAGGCAAAGGGGATAAAAGTGAGTCCTCAAATTACAGAGGTATAAGTTTGCGCTACCTTGCGCTACCTCGCAAACGCGGGAGACAGCGACAAAGTATAAAAAAAAAAAAAAAAAAAAAAAAAAAAGTTTGTTGAGTATTTCTGGGAAATTATATGGGAGGGTATTGATTGAGAGGGTGAAGGCATGTACAGAGCATCAGATTGGGGAAGAGCAGTGTGGTTTCAGAAGTGGTAGAGGATGTGTGGATCAGGTGTTTGCTTTGAAGAATGTATGTGAGAAATACTTAGAAAAGCAAATGGATTTGTATGCAGCATTTATGGATCTGGAGAAGACATATGATAGAGTTGATAGAGATGCCCTGTGGAAGGTATTAAGAATATATGGGGTGGGGGCAAGTTGTTAGAAGCAGTGAAAAGTTTTTATCGACGATGTAAGGCATGTGTACGTGTAGGAAGAGAGGAAAGTGATTGGTTCTCATTGAATGTTGATTTGTGACAGGGGTGTGTGATGTCTCCATGGTTGTTTAATTTTTTTATGGATGGGGTTGTTAGGGAGGTGAATGCAAGAAGTTTTGGAAAAAGGGCCAAGTATGCAGTCCGTTGTGGATGAGAGAGCTTAGGAAGTGAGTCAGTTGTTGTTCGCTGATGATACAGCACTGGTGGCTGATTCGTGTGAGAAACTGCAGAAGCTGGTGACTGAGTTTGGTATAAAGCTGAGAGTAAATGTGAATAAGAGCAAGTTATTAGGTACAGTAGGGTTGAGGGACAAGTCAATTGGGAGGTAAGTTTGAATGAAGAAAAACTGGAGGAAGTGAAGTGTTTTAGATATCTGGGAGTGGATTTGACAGTGGATGGAACCATGGAAGCAGAAGTGAATCATAGGGTGAGGGAGGGGGGCAAAAGTTCTGGGAGCGTTGAAGAATGTGTGGAAGTCGAGAACATTATCTCTGAAAGCAAAAATGGGTAAGTTTGAAGGAATAGTGGTTCCAACAATGTTATATGCTTGTGAGGCATGGGCTATAGATAGAGTTGTGCAGAGAAGGGTGGATGTGCTGCAAATGAGATGTTTGAGGACAATATGTGATGTGAGAGATGTGTGCTAATAAAAAGAGTGTGGTTGAGAGAGCAGAAGAGGGTGTTTTGAAATGGTTTGGGCACATGGAGAGAATGAGTGAGGAAAGATTGACCAAGAGGATATATGTGTCAGAGGTGGAGGGAACGAGGAGAAGTGGGAGACCAAATTGGAGGTGGAAAGATGAAGTGAAAAGGATTTTGAGTGATCGGGGCCTGAACATGCAGGAGGATGAAAGGTGTGCAAGGAATAGAGTAAATTGGAACGATGTGGTATACCGGGGTCGACGTGTTGTCAATGGATTGAACCAGGGCGTGTGAAGTGTCTGGGGTAAACCATGAAAAGTTCTGTGGGACGTGTATGTGGAAAGGGAGCTGTGGTTTCAGTGCATTATACACGACAGCTACAGACTGAGTGTGAACGAATGTGGCCTTTGTTGTCTTTTTCTAGCGCTACCTCGCACACATGCAGGGGGTGGGGGTTGTTATTTCATGTGTGGCAGGGTGGCAATGGGAATGAATAAAGGCAGACAGTATGAATTATGTACATGTGTATATATGTATACGTTGAGATGTATAGGTATGTATATTTGCGTGTGTGGACGTGTATGTATATACATGTGTATGTGGGTGGGTTAGGCCATTCTTTTATCTGTTTCCTTGTGCTACCCCGCAAACACGGGAGACAGCGACAAAGCAAAATAAAATATAATCACACATACACATGTACACATTCATACTTTCTTGCCTTCATCCATTCCTCTCACTACCCCGCCCCACAAGAAACAGCATCGCTACCCCCTGCTTTAGCAAGGTAGCGCTAGTAAAACAGACAAAAGAGGCCACATTCGTTCACACTCAATCTCTAGCTGTCATGTGTAGTGCATCGAAACCACAGCTCCCTATCCACATCCAAGCACTACAGACCTTTCCAAGGTTTACTCCAGACGTTTCATATACCCTGGTTCAGTCCACTGACAACACATCAACCCTGGCACACCACATCATTCCAATTCACTCTATTCCTTGCATGCCTCTAACTCCTCATGTATGTTCAGGCCCCAATTGCTCATAATCTTTTTCACTCCATCATTCCATCTCCAATTCAGTAACCCACTTCTCCTTGTTCCCTTCACCTATGACAAATACATCCTCACTCATTCTCTCCATATGTCCAAACCATTTCAACACACCCTCTTCTGCTCTCTCAACCACACTCTCTTTATTTCCACACATCTCTCTTACCCTTTCAGTACTTACTTGATCAAACCATCTCACACCACATATTGTCCTCAAACATTTCATTTCCAACACATCCACCCTCCTCCATACAACCCTCTATAGCCCATGCCTCGCAACCATATAACGTTGCTGGAAATACTATTCCTTCATTTTCTTTTTCTTTTTGCTTTGTCGCTGTCTCCCGCGTTTGCGAGGTAGCACAAGGAAACAGACGAAAGAAATGGCCTAACCCACCCCCATACACATGTATATACATACGTCCACACACGCAAATATACATACCTACACAGCTTTCCATGGTTTACCCCAGACGCTTCACATGCCCTGATTCAATCCACTGACAGCACGTCAACCCCGGTATACCACATCGATCCAATTCACTCTATTCCTTGCCCTCCTTTCACCCTCCTGCATGTTCAGGCCCCGATCACACAAAATCTTTTTCACTCCATCTTTCCACCTCCAATTTGGTCTCCCACTTCTCCTCATTCCCTCCACCTCCGACACATATATCCTCTTGGTCAATCTTTCCTCACTCATTCTCTCCATGTGCCCAAACCATTTCAAAACACCCTCTTCTGCTCTCTCAACCACGCTCTTTTTATTTCCACACATCTCTCTTACTCTTACGTTACTTACTCGATCAAACCACCTCACACCACACATTGTCCTCAAACATCTCATTTCCAGCACATCCATCCTCCTGCGCACAACTCTATCCATAGCCCACGCCTCGCAACCATACAACATTGTTGGAACCACTTTTCCTTCAAACATACCCATTTTTGCTTTCCGAGATAATGTTCTCGACTTCCACACATTCTTCAAGGCTCCCAGGATTTTCGCCCCCTCCCCAACCCTATGATCCACTTCCGCTTCCATGGTTCCATCCGCTGCCAGATCCACTCCCAGATATCTAAAACACTTCACTTCCTCCAGTTTTGCTCCATTCAAACTTTCCTCCCAATTGACTTGACCCTCCACCCTACTGTACCTAATAACCTTGCTCTTATTCACATTTACTCTTAACTTTCTTCTTTCACACACTTTACCAAACTCAGTCACCAGCTTCTGCAGTTTCTCACATGAATCAGCCACCAGCGCTGTATCATCAGCGAACAACAACTGACTCACTTCCCAAGCTCTCTCATCCACAACAGACTGCATACTTGCCCCTCTTTCCAAAACTCTTGCATTCACCTCCCTAACAACCCCATCCATAAACAAATTAAACAACCATGGAGACATCACACACCCCTGCCGCAAACCTACATTCACTGAGAACCAATCACTTTCCTCTCTTCCTACACGTACACATGCCTTACATCCTCGATAAAAACTTTTCACTGCTTCTAACAACTTGCCTCCCACACCATATATTCTTAATACCTTCCACAGAGCATCTCTATCAACTCAATCATATGCCTTCTCCAGATCCATAAATGCTACATACAAATCCATTTGCTTTTCTAAGTATTTCTCACACACATTCTTCAAAGCAAACACCTGATCCACACATCCTCTTCCACTTCTAAAACCACACTGCTCTTCCCCAATCTGATGCTCTGTACATGCCTTCACCCTCTCAATCAATACCCTCCCATATAATTTACCAGGAATACTCAACAAACTTATACCTCTGTAATTTGAGCACTCACTCTTATCCCCTTTGCCTTTGTACAATGGCACTATGCACGCATTCTGCCAATCCTCAGGCACCTCACCATGAGTCATACATACATTAAATAACCTTACCAACCAGTCAATAATACAGTCACCCCCTCTTTTAATAAATTCCACTGCAATACCATCCAAACCTGCTGCCTTGCCGGCTTTCATCTTCCGCAAAGCTTTTACTACCTCTTCTCTGTTTACCAAATCATTTTCCCTAACCCTCTCACTTTGCACACCACCTCGACCAAAACACCCTATATCTGCCACTCTATCATCAAACACATTCAACAAACCTTCAAAATACTCACTCCATCTCCTTCTCACATCACCAGTACTTGTTATCACCTCCCCATTTGTGCCCTTCACTGAAGTTCCCATTTGCTCCCTTGTCTTACACACTTTATTTACCTCCTTCCAGAACATCTTTTTATTCTCCCTAAAATTTAATGATACTCTCTCACCCCAACTCTCATTTGCCCTCTTTTTCACCTCTTGCACCTTTCTCTTGACCTCCTGTTTCTTTCTTTTATACATCTCCCACTCATTTGCATTTTTTCCCTGCAAAAATTCCTTCATACATACCCATTTTTACTCTCCGGGATACTGTTCTTTCCTTCCACACATTCTTCATCGCTCCCAGAACTTTTGCCCCCTCCCCCACCCTGTGCTCACTTCTGCTTCCATGGTTCCATTCACTGATAAGTCCACTTCTAGATATCTAAAACACTTCACTTCCTCCAATTTTTCTCAGTCAAACGTACATCCCAATTAACTTGTCCCTCAACCCTACTGAACCTAATAACCTTGCTCTTATTCACATTCACTCTCAACTTTCTCCTCTCACACACATTTCCAAATTTCATCACCAACTTCTGCAGTTTCTCACTCAAGTCAGCCACCAGAGATATATCATCGGCGAAAAACAACTGACTCACTTCCCAGGCCCTCTCATCCACAACAGACTGCATACTCATCCCCTCTCTTAAAAACTCCAGTACTTACCTCCCTAACCAGCCCATCCATAAATGAATTAAATAACCAGAGGGACATCATACACCCCTGCCGCAGACAGACATTCACTGGGAACCAATCACTCCCCTCTCTTCCTACTCACACATGCCTTACATCCTTGATACAAACTTTCCACTGCTTCTAACAGCTTACCTCCCACACCATATACTCTTAAGACCTTCCACAAACCATCTTTATCAACTCTATCATATGCCTTCTTCAGATCCATACATGCCACATACAAATCCATTTGTTTTTCTAAGCATTTCTTACACACATTCTTCAAAGCAAACACCTGATCCACACATCTACCGCTTCTGAAACCACACCGCTCTTCCCCAATCTGACACTCTGTACATACCTTTACCCTCTCAATCAATACTCTCCCATACAATTTCCAAGGAATACTCAAACTTATGCCTCTGTGGTTTGAACACTCACCTTTATCTCTTTTACATTTGTACCATGGCACCATGCATGCATTCTGTGAATCCTCAGTCACTGCACCCTGATCCATATACACAGTGAATATCCTTAACAACCAGTCAAAAACACAGTCACCCCCTTTCCAAATAAATTCAAATGCGATACCATCCAAACCCACCACCTTGCCAGATTTTGTTCTCCACAAAGCTTTCACTACTCTCTTAACCAAACCATTCTCCCTGACCTCACTTTGCACACCATCCCGCCTAAAACACCCTGCATCTGCCACTCTATCATCAAACTCATTCAACAAACCTTCAAAATACTCACTCCATCTCCTCACTTCATCACTACCTGTTATCACTTCTCCCTTTGCCCCCTTCACTGATGTTCCCATTTGTTCTTTTGTCTAATGCACTTTATCTATCTCCCTCCAAAACATCTTTTTATTCTCCCTCAAATATGAAGATATTCTCTCACCCCAACTCTCATTTGCCCTCTTTTTCAACCCTTGCACTTTCCTCTTGACCTTATGCTGCTTTCTTTTATATATCTCCCAGTCATTTGCACTCCTTCCTTGCAAGTATCGTCCAAACACCTCTCTTTTCTCTTTCACTAACAACTTTACTTCTTCATCCCACCACTCACTACCCTTTCTAATCTGCCCACCTCCCACCTTTCTCATGCCACATGCATCTTTTCCACATGCCATCCCTGCTTCCCTAAATACATCCCATTCCTCACCCACTCACATTATTTGCTCTCACCTTTTGCCATACTACACTTAATCTCTCTGGTGCTTCCTCAAATAAGTCTTCTTCCCAAGCTCTCTCACTCTCACCACTCTCTTCTTCCCAGCATTCTCTCTTCATTTTTGAAAACCTCCAAAGATATTCACTGCCTCCACAAGATAGTGGTCAGACATAGCTCCAGCTGCCCCTCTTAGCACATAAACATCCAAATGTCTCTCTTTTACACGCCTATCAATTAACACGTAATCCAATAATGCCCTTTGACCATCTCTCCAACTCACATATGTACACTTATGTATATCTCTCTTTTTAAATTAGGTATTCCCAATCACCAATCTTTTTTCAGCACACAAATCCATAAGCTCTTCAGCATTTCCATTCACAACACTGAATACCCCATGTACACCAATTATACTCTTAACTGCCACATTCCTCATCTTTGCATTTAAATCACTCATCATTAATACCTGGTCTTGTGCACCAAAGCTACTGACACACTCACTCAGTTGCTACCAAAACACTTACCTCTCATGATCTTTCTTCTCATGATCAGGTGCATAAGCACCAGTAAACACCTGTCTCTCTATCCACTTTCAGTTTTACCCACATCAATCAAGAATTTACTTTCTTACACTCTCTCACACACTTCCATGACTCCTGCTTCAGGAGTAGTGCTACTCCTTCCTTAGCTCTTGTCCTCCCACCAACTTGACTTTACTCCTAAGACTTTTTGAAACCATTCTTCTCCTTTATCCTTGAGCTTCATTTCACTCAGAGCCAGAACATCCAGGTTTCTTTCCTCAAAAATACTACCTATCTCTCCTTTCTTCTCATCTTGGTTACATCCACACACACTGAGACACCCCAATCTGAGCCTTCAAAAAGGATGAGCAAAAATATTACACCAGGATTTTTCTCTAAGAGTTGTGGTATTACCAAGAACCTCTTTCTAAGAGTCTTGGTGTCACCCAAGGCCTTTTTCTGAGAGTCTTGGCATTACCCAGGACCTCTTTCTAATTTTCCTCAGCTCAAGGTTGCACCACTTCCAGCAGCAGACGTGGTCTCCTTTGGAGTGAGTTCTTTGAAGAGACTATACTCCCAATGATACAGCCTTCCCAAAGGTGAATCTGCACCCAGGTTGTACCTTTGAGCAGGCACATTCCAATAACACCTAATCTCAGTCCTGAAGCACAAAACAAAAATTGTATCAAGAACTCATATATAAACATAAAAATAAAAACAGAGGAATCATAATGAACATTTCATATATCAAAATATCACAATCTTACAAGCTAAGTTTCAAATCTCACAACACTGTGGTCAAGCAGTTGCTGGATCTTGAAAGTTCCAGAATTTGGGTATTAGCAATAACAAGGAGACCTAACAGCTGATCAAATAAACCATTACTTAACCTGCGGAGGTGTTTTCCCAATATGTAAGTTTTTGTATGCTTTCAAAATTATCACACAGGTAATTATCAACTGCACTTAAAAAAATTCTAACCATTCTTTATTCTAAAATGTAAACGTACACTAAGGGAGTAAAAGATTATCACTTAGCAAAAGATTTCAGGGTGGCATCTGGCCCAGGTGAAGTTGACAAGTAAACATGAGTGTTATCTTACTGTAATGAGGTTGATGCCAAACAAAACGCAAAAAGTAGGTCTTTCATATAATCCACAAAAGGAGCTGATTAAGATGTACTTGGAAGATTCCTGAAACTCAGCTCTGGCTCCAGAGTAACAGGCAAGAGGCTTGGTGAAGGGATTGAAGATTCTGTAATACATCTAAGCATGTGCAAGGCTAAGACAACTTCAAAAACAGTTATCATATGTCACTTGTTTCATATAATTAAGTTTTTTCATCATAAAAGTTTCTTCATTATGGAGTTAATGTGGAAAAAAGTAATTAAGTAGAAGCTGGTTTTGGATTTTGGAAAGCCAGATTTGAGTCATTACAGTACAATACAATATCCATAAAACCAATTCTAAAATCAAAACTAACTCATCTATTAACAAAATTCTTCTTACACTGAAATAATCTTACGGTAAAATATGGCTGTCACTCTAAAATATTTATCAGATACAGAAAGTGCTATTCAAGCACTACACAATCTCATATCTTTAACAATAACTATAATACATCTTTACTATAAAATAGAAAATACACATATCTTTACCCTCTATTTGAATTTAAATTTCTAAAAAGGGAAACAGAAAAAGGAGTCAAGCATGAAACGCTCATCCTCCATGAAGGGTTAGATAATCTTAGGGTAAAATATGGCTGTCACTCTAAAATATTTATCAGATACAGAAAGTGTTATTCATGCATTACACAATCTCATACCCTTAACAATAACTATAATACATCTTTACTAGAAAATACAAAATACACATATTTTTACCCTCTATTTACATTCAAATTTCTAAAAAGGGAAACAGAAAAAGTAGTCACGCAGAGTGTGCTCATCCTCCACAAAGGCTTGGACAGGGTTGTCTGGATGTGTGTGGATTTAACCAAGATGAGAAGAAAGGAGAGATAGATAGTAGGTTTGAGGAAAGAAACCTAGATGTTCTGGCTCTGAGTGTAATGAAGCTCAAGGGTAAAGGGGAAGAGTGGTTTGGGAAAGTCTTGGAAGTAAAGTCAAGGTTGGTGAGAGGACAGGAGCAAAGGAGTAACACTACTCCTGAAACAGAAGTTGTGGGAGTATGCGATAGAGTGTAAGAAAGTGAATTCTAGATTGATGTGTGTAAAACTGAAAAAAGATGGAGAGAGATGGGTGATTATTGGTGCCTATGCACCTGGGCATGAGAAGAAAGATCATGAGAGGCAAGTGTTTTGGGAGCAGCTGAGTGTGTTAGCAGCACTGATTCACGAGACTGGGTTATAGTAATGGGTGATTTAAATGCAAAGGTGAGTAATGTGGCAGTTGAGGGTGTAACTGGTGTACATGGGGTGTTCAGTGTTGTAAATGGAAATGGTAAAGAGCTTATGGATTTGTGTGCTGAAAAAAGAATAGTGATTGGGAGTACCTGGTTTAAAAAGAGATATACATAAGTATACGTGCGTGAGTAGGAGAGATAGTCAAAGGGCATTATTGGATTACGTGTTAAGTGATAGGCATGTAAAAGAGAGACTTTTGTATGTTAATGTGCTGAGAGGGGGAGCTGAAGGGATATCTGATTACTATCTTGTGGAAGCAAAGGTGAAAATTTGTAGAGATTTTCAAAAAAGAAGAGACAATGTTGGGGAGAAGAAAGTTGTGACCGTAAATGAGCTTGGAAATGAGACTTGTTTCGGGAAGGACCAGGAGAGGTTGATTGTGGAATGGCAAAAGGTGAGAGCAAATGACGTGAGGGGAGTAAGTGAGGAATGGGATGTATTTAGGGAAGCAGTGATGGCTTCCGCCAAAGATGCATGTAGCATGAAAAAGGAGCGGGGTTGGCAGATTAGGAAGGGTAGTGAGTAGTAGGATGAAGAAGTAAAGTTGTTAGTGAAAGACAGAAGAGAGGCATTTGGATGATACTTGCATGGAAGTTGCATAAATAACTGCAAGATACACAAAAGAAAGCAGCGGAGGTCAAGAGAAATGTGCAAGGTTTCAAAGACAGGGCAAATGAGAGTTGCGATGAGAGAGCATCATCAAATTTTAGGGAGAATAAAAAGATGTTTTGGAAGGATGTAAATAATGTGCATAAGACAACAGAACAAATGAGAACATCGGTGAAGGGGGAAAGTGGGGAGGTAATAACAGGTAGTGATAAAGTGAGGAGACGGAGTGAGTATTTTGAAGATTTGTTGAATTGTGTTTCATGATAGAATGGCAGATATAGGGTGTTTTGGTCAGGGTGGTGTGCAAAGTGAGAGGGTCAGGGAGAATGGTTTCGTAAAGAGAGAAGAGGGAGTGACAGCTTTGTAAAAGATGATATCCGGAAAGGCTGCAGGTCTGGATGGTATTGCAGTGGAATTCATTAAAAAAGGGTGTGACTGTGTTCTTGATTAGTTGGTAAGGATATTCAGTGTATGTATGGAACATGATAAAGTGCTCGAGGATTTACGGAATGCAAGCATAGTGCCATCATACAGAGGCAAAGGGGATAAAGGTGAGTCTTCAAACTACACAGGCATAAGTTTGTGGAGTATTCCTGGGAAATTATATGGGAAGGTATTGATTGAGAAGGTGAAGACATGTACAGAGCATCAGACTGGGGAAGAGCAGTATGGTTTCAGAAGTGGTAGAGGATGTGCGGATCAGGTGTTGGCTCTGAAGAATGTATGTGAGAAATACCCAGAAAAACAGATGGATTTATTTTTTTTATTATCATACTTTGTCACTGTCTCCCGCGTTAACGAGACAGTGCAAGGAAACAGACGAAAGAATGGCCTAACCCACCCACATACACATGTATATACATACACGTCCACACACGCATATATACATATCTATACATTTCAAATATTTTTCTTTCTTTTCTTTCTTCTTTTAAACTATCCGCCATTTCCCGCATTAGCGAGGTAGCATTAAGAACAGAGGACTGGGCCTTTGTGGAATATCCTCACCTGGCCCCCCTCTGTTCCTTCTTTTGGAAAATTAAAAAAAAGAAAAAAAAAAACGAGAGGGGAGGATTTCCAGCCTCCTGCTCCCTCCCCTTTTAGTCGCCTTCTACGACACGCAGGGAATACGTGGGAAGTATTCTTCATCCCCTATCCCCAGGGATATACATATATAAAAATACACAGACATATACATATATACACGTGTACATAATTCATACTGTCTGCCTTCATTCATTCCCGTTGCTATCCTGATACACATGAAATCACAACCCCCTCCCCTTGTATGTGTGTGAGGTAGTGCTAGGAAAAGACAACAAAGGCCACATTCATTCACACTCAGTCTCTAGCTGTCATGTATAATACACTGAAACCACAGCTCCCTTTCCACACCCAAGCCCCACAGAACTTTTCATGGTTTACCCCAGATGCTTCACAAGCCCTGGTTCAATCCATTGACAGCACATCGACCCTGGTATAACACATCATTCCAATTCACTCTATTCCTTGCATGCCTTTTCATCCTCCTGCATGTTCAGGCCCTGATTGCTCAAAATCTTTTTCACTCCATCTTTCCACCTCCAATTTGGTCTCCCACTTCTCCTTGTTCCCTAAACCTCAGACACATATATCCTCTTGGTCAATCTTTCTTCACTCATTCTCTCCATGTGACCAAACGATTTCAAAACACCCTCTTCTGCTCTCTCAACCATACTCTTTTTATGACCACATATATCTCTTACCTTTTCATTACTTGCTCAATCAAACCACCTCGCACCATATACTGTCTGCAAACATCTCATTTCCAACACATCCACCCTCCGCCGCACAACTCTATCTATAGCCCATACCTCGGAACCATATGGCATTGTTGGAACCGCTATTCCTTCAAACATACCCATTTTTATTTTCCGAGATAATGTTCTCGCCATCCACACATTTTTCAACACTCCCAGGACTTTTGCCCCCTCCCCCACCCTGTGACTCACTTCCGCTTCTATGGTTCCATTTGCTGCCAAATCCACTCCCAGATATGTAAAACACTTCACTTCCTCCAGTTATTCTCCATTTAAACTTACCTCCCAATTAACTTGTCCCTCAACCCTACTGTACCTAATAACCTTGTTCTTAATCACATTTACTCTCAGCTTTCTTCTTTCACACACTTTACCAAACTCAGCCACCATTCTGCAGTTTCTCACCAGAATCATCCACCAGCGATGTATCATTAGCGAACAACAACCCACTCACTTCCCAAGCCCTCTCATCCGCAACAGACTGCATACTTGCCACAAAACTCTTGCATTCACCTCCCTAACAACCGCATTCATAAACAAATTAAACAACCATGGAGACATCAACCACCCCTGCCACAAACCGACATTCACTGAGAACCAATCATTTTCCTCTCTCCCTACTGGTACACATGCCTTACATCCTTGATAAAAAGTTTTCACTGCTTCTAACAACTTGCCTCCCACACCATATATTCTTAATACCTTCCACAAAGCATCTCTATCAACTCTATCATATGCCTTCTCCAGATCCATAAATGCTACATACAAATCCACTTGCTTTTTTAAGTATTTCCCACATACATTCTTCAAAGCAAACACCTGATCCACACATCCTCTACCACTTCTGAAACCACACGGCTCTTTCCCAATCTGAAGGCTCTGTACATGATTTCACTCACTGTCAATACCCTCCCATATAATTTCCCAGGAATACTCAACAAACTTATACCTCTGTAATTTGAACACTCACCTTTATCCCCTTTGCCTTTGTACAATGGCACTATGCATGCATTCTGTCAATCCTCAGGCACCTCACCATGAGTCATACATACATTAAATATCCTTACCAACCACTCAACAACACAGTCACCACCCTTTCTAATAAATTCCACTGCAAAACCATCCAAACCTGCTGCCTTGGCAGCTTTCATCTTCCACAAAGCTTTTACTACCTCTTCTCTGTTTACCAAATCATTCTCCCTGACCCTGTCATTTTGCACACCACCTCGACCAAAACACCCTATATCTGCCACTCTATCATCAAACACATTCAACAAACCTTCAAAATACTCACTCCATCTCCTTCTAACATCACAACTACTTGTTATTACCTCCTCATTAGCCCCCTTCACCCATGTTCCCATTTGTTCTCTTGTATTACGCACTTTATCTACCTCCTTCCAAAACGTTTTCTTTTTTATTTCTTGCTTTGTTGCTGTCTCCCGCGTTAGCGAGGTAGCGCCAGGAAACAGACGAAAGAATAGCCAAACCCACCCACATACACATGTATATACATACACATCCACACATGCAAACAAACATACCTATACATCTCAATGTACACATATACACACACAGACATATACATATATACACATGTACATAATTCATACTGTCTGCCTTTATTTATTCCCATCGCCACCTCGCCACACATGGAATAACATCCCCCTCCCCCCTCATGTGTGTGAGGTAGCGATAGGAAAAGACAACAAAGGCCCCATTCGTTCACGCTCAGTCTCTAGCTGTCATGTAATAATGCACTGAAACCACAGCTCCCTTTCCACATCCAGGCCCCACACAACGTTCCATGGTTTACCCCAGACGCTTCACATGCCCTGGTTCAATCCCTTGACAGCACGTCGACCCCGGTATACCACATCGTTCCAATTCACTCTATTCCTTGCACGCCTTTCACCCTTCTGCATGTTCAGGCCCCGATCACACAAAATCTTTTTCACTCCATCTTTCCACCTCCAATTTGGTCTCCCACTTCTCCTCGTTCCCTTCACATCTGACACATACATCCTCTTGGTCAGTCTTTCCTCACTCATTCTCTCCATGTGACCAAACCATTCCAAAACACCGTCTTCTGCTCTCTCAGCCACACTCTTTTTATTTCCACACATCTCTCTTACCCTTACATTACTTACTCGATAAAACCACCTCACACCACATATTGTCCTCAAACATCTCATTTCCAGCACATCCACCTTCATGCGCACAACTCTATCCATAGCCCTCGCCTCACAGCCATACAACATTATTGGAACCACTATTCCTTCAAACATACCCATTTTTGCTTTACGAGATAATGTTCTCGACTTCCAAACATTCTTCAAGGCTCCCAGAATTTTCGCCACCTCCCCCACCCTATGATTCACTTCCGCTTCCATGGTTCCATCCGCTGCCAGATCCACTCCCAGATATCTAAAACATCACTTTATTCTCCCTAAAATCTAATGATCCTCTCTTACCCCAACTCTCATCTGCCCTCTTTTTCACCTCTTGTACCTTTCTCTTCAACCCCTGCCTTTCTTTCATGCATCTCCCACTCATTTCCACTATTTCTCTGCAAAAATCATCAAAATGCCTCTTTCACTAATAACCTTACATCTTCATCCCACCACTCACTACCCTTTCTATCCTGCCCACCTCCTACGCTTCTCATGCCACAAGCATCTTTTGCGCAAGCCATCACTGCTTCCTTAAATTCATCCCATTCCTCCCCCACTCCCTTTACATCATTTGCTCTCACCTTTTTCCATTCTGCACTCAGTCTCTCCTCGTACTTCCTCACACAAGTCTCCTTCCCAAGCTCACTTACTCTCACCGCTCTCTTCACCCCAACATTCTCTCTTCTTTTCTGAAAACTCCTACAAATCTTCACTTTCACCTCCACAATATAATGATTCAACGTCCTCCCAATTGCCCCTCTCAGCACATTAACATCCAAAAGTCTTTCTTTCGCATGTCTATCATTAACACGTAACCTAATCTCTCCTACTTACATACTTATATATATCTCTCATTTTAAACTGGGCATTCCCAATCACCAGTCCTTTTACAGCACACAAATCTACAAGCTTTTCACCATTTCCATTTACAACACTGAACACCCCATGTATATCAATTATTCCCTCAACTGCCACATTACTCACCTTTTTATTCAAATCACCCATCACTATAACCTGGTCTCGTGCATCAAAACTACTTACACACTCACTCAGCTGCTCCCAAAACACTTGCCTCTCATGATCTTTCCTCTCATGCCCAGGTGCATAGGCACCAGCAATCACCCATCTTTCTCCATCCACTTTCAGTTTTACCCATGTATAATGCACTGAAACCACAGCTCCCTTTCCACATCCAGGGCCCACAGAACTTTCCATGGTTTACCCCAGACGCTTCACATGCCCTGGTTCAATCCATTGACAGCATGTCAACCCCGGTATACCACATCGTTCCAATTCACACTATCCCTTGCATGCCTTTCACCCTTCTGCATGTTCAGGCCCTGATCACTCAAAATCTTTTTCACTCCATCTTTCCACCTCCAAGTTGGTCTCCCACTTCTCCTCGTTCCCTCCACCTCTGACACATGCATCCTCTTGGTCAATCTTTCCTCACTCATTCTCTCCATGTGACCAAACCATTTCGAAACACCCTCTTCTGCTCTCTCCACCACACTCTTTTTATTACCATATATCTCTCTTACCCTATTATTACCTCCTCGATCAAACCACCTCACACCACATATTGTCCTTAAACATCTCATCTCCAGTACATCCACCCACTTCCACACAACTCTATCGATAACCCATGCCTCACAACCATATAACATTGTTCAAACTACAATTCCTTCAAACATACCCATTTTTGCTTTCAGAGATAATGTTCTCGACTTCCACACATTCTTCAACGCTCCCAGAACTTTCGCCCCCTCCCCCACTCTATGATTCACTTCCGCTCCCATGGATCCATCCGCTGCCAAATCCACTCCCAGATATCTAAAACACTTCACTTCCTCCAGTTTTCCTCCATTCAAAACTTACCTTCCAATTGACTTGTCCCTCAACCCTACTGTACCTAATAACCTTGCTCTTATTCATATTTACTATCTGCTTCCTTCATTCACACACTTTACCAAACTCAGTCACCAGCTTCTGCAGTTTCTCACATGAATCAGCCACCAGCACTGTATCATCAGTGAACAACAACTGACTCACTTCCCAAGCTCTCTCATCCACAACAGACTGCATACTTGCCCCTATTTCCAAAACTCTTGCATTCACCTCCCTAACAACCCCATCCATAAACAAATTAAACAACCATGGAGACATCACACACCCCTGCCACAAACCAACATTCACTGACAACCAATCACTTTCCTCTTTTCCTACACATACACATGCCTTACATCCTCGATAAAAACTTTTCACTACATCTATAAACTTGCTCCCCAACACCATATACTCTTAATACCTTTCACAGAACATCTCTATCTACTCTTATCATATGCCTTCTCAAGATCTATAAATGCTACATACAAATCCATGAATATGTACATGTATATATATATGTATATGTCTGTGTATGCGCATGTATGGGCATTTATGTATATACATGTACATATGAGTGGATGGGCAGTTCTTCAGCTGTTTCCTGATGCTACCTCACTGATGCAGGGAAACAGTGATTAAGTATATAAATAAATAAAGAATAAATCATTATCATCTTTTATACTTTACTGCCATCTCCCGCATTAGCAAGGTAGTGCAAGGAAACAAATGAGGAAAAGACCAACCCACCCACATACATCTGTATATACATAAATGATCATACACACACACACACACACACACACACACATATATAT
The DNA here is from genome assembly GCF_036320965.1 of Panulirus ornatus. NCBI lineage: Eukaryota > Metazoa > Arthropoda > Malacostraca > Decapoda > Palinuridae > Panulirus > Panulirus ornatus. The sequence continues at coordinate 41,552,618 of NC_092243.1, read as the reverse complement.
ATATATATTTTTTCTTTTTTTTTTGCTTTGTCGCTGTCTCCTGCGTATGCGAGGTAGTGCAAGGAAACAGACGAAAGAAATGGCCCAACCCACCCCCATACACATGTATATACATACGTCCACACACGCAAATATACATACCTACACAGCTTTCCATAGTTTACCCCAGACGCTTCACATGCCCTGATTCAATCCACTGACAGCACGTCAACCCCGGTATACCACATCGATCCAATTCACTCTATTCCTTGCCCTCCTTTCACCCTCCTGCATGTTCAGGCCCCGATCACACAAAATCTTTTTCACTCCATCTTTCCACCTCCAAGTTGGTCTCCCACTTCTCCTCGTTCCCTCCACCTCCGACACATATATCCTCTTGGTCAATCTTTCCTCATTCATTCTCTCCATGTGCCCAAACCATTTCAAAACACCCTCTTCTGCTCTCTCAACCACGCTCTTTTTATTTCCACACATCTCTCCTACCCTTACATTACTTACTCGATCAAACCACCTCACACCAAACATTGTCCTAAAACACCTCATTTCCAGCACATCCATCCTCCTGCTCACAACTCTATCCATAGCCCACGCCTCGCAACCATACAACATTGTTGGAACCACTATTCCTTCAAACATACCCATTTTTGCTTTCCGAGATAATGTTCTCAACTTCCACACATTCTTCAAGGCTCCCAGGATTTTCGCCCCCTCCCCCACCCTATGATCCACATCCGCTTCCATGGTTCCATCCGCTGCCAGATCCACTCCCAGATATCTAAAACACTTTACTTCCTCCAGTTTTTCTCCATTCAAACTTACCTCCCAATTGACTTGACCCTCAACCCTACTGTACCTAATTACCTTGCTCTTATTCACATTTACTCTTAACTTTCTTCTTTCACACACTTTACCAAACTCAGTCACCAGCTTCTGCACTTTCTCACATGAATCAGCCACCAGCGCTGTATCATCAGCGAACAACAACTGACTCACTTCCCAAACTCTCTCATCCACAACAGACTTCATACTTGCCTCTCTTTCCAAAACTCTTGCATTCACCTCCCTAACAACCCCATCCATAAACAAATTAAACAACCATGGAGACATCACACACCCCTGCCGCAAACCTACATTCACTGAGAACCAATCACTTTCCTCTCTACCTACACTTACACATGCCTTACATCCTCGATAAAAACTTTTCACTGCTTCTAACAACTTGCCTCCCACACCATATATTCTTAATACCTTCCACAGAGCATCTCTATCAACTCTATCATTTGCCTTCTCCAGATCCATAAATGCTACATACAAATCCATTTGCTTTTCTAAGTATTTCTCACATACATTTTTCAAAGCAAACACCTGATCTATATACATATATATATATATATATATATATATATATATATATATATATATATATATATATGGATAGAGTTGTGCGCAGGAGGATGGATGTGCAGGAAATGAGATGTTTGAGGACAATGTGTGGTGTGAGGTGGTTTGATCGAGTAAGTAACGTAAGGGTAAGAGAGATGTGTGGAAATAAAAAGAGCGTGGTTGAGAGAGCAGAAGAGGGTGTTTTGAAATGGTTTGGGCACATGGAGAGAATGAGTGAGGAAAGATTGACCAAGAGGATATATGTGTCGGAGGTGGAGGGAACGAGGAGAAGAGGGAGACCAAATTGGAGGTGGAAAGATGGAGTGAAAAAGATTTTGTGTGATCGGGGCCTGAACATGCAGGAGGGTGAAAGGAGGGCAAGGAATAGAGTGAATTGGAGCGATGTGGTATACCGGGGTTGACGTGCTGTCAGTGGATTGAATCGGGGCATGTGAAGCGTCTGGGGTAAACCATGGAAAGCTGTGTAGGTATGTATATTTTGCGTGTGTGGACGTATGTATATACATGTGTATGGGGGTGGGTTGGGCCATTTCTTTCGTCTGTTTCCTTGCGCTACCTTGCAAACGCGGGAGACAGCGACAAAGCAAAAAAAAAAAAAAAAAATATATATATATATATATATATATATATATATATATTATTTTTTTTTTTATTATACTTTGTCGCTGTCTCCCGTGTTTGCGAGGTAGCGCAAGGAAACAGACGAAAGAAATGGCCCAACCCCCCCCATACACATGTATATACATACGTCCACACACGCAAATATACATACCTACACAGCTTTCCATGGTTTACCCCAGATGCTTCACATGCCCTGATTCAATCCACTGACAGCACGTCGACCCCGTTATACCACATCGATTCAATTCACTCTATTCCTTGCCCTCCTTTCACCCTCCTGCATGTTCAGGCCCCGATCACACAAAATCTTTTTCACTCCATCTTTCCACCTCCAATTTGGTCTCCCACTTCTCCTCGTTCCCTCCACCTCCGACACATATCCTCTTGGTCAATCTTTCCTCACTCATTCTCTCCATGTGCCCAAACCATTTCAAAACACCCTCTTCTGCTCTCTCAACCACACTCTTTTCATTACCACACATCTCTCTTACCCTTTCATTACTTAATCAAACCACCTCACACCACATACTGTCATCAAACACTTCATTTCCAATACATCGACCCTCCTCCGCACACCCCTATCTATAGCCCATGTCTTACAACCATACAACATTGTTGGAGCCACTCTTCCTTCAAACATACCCAGTTTTGCTCTCTGAGATAAAGTTCTCACCTTCCAAACATTCTTCAAAGCTCCCAAACTTTCACTCCATCCCCGACCCTGTGACTCGCTTTCGCTTTCATGGTTCCATTCGCTGCTCAGTCCACTCCCAGATATCTAAAACACTTCACTTCCTCCAGTTTTTCTCCATTCACACACCTCCCAATAAACTTGTCGCTCAGCCCTACTGAACCCAATAACTTTCCTTTAATTCACATTTACTCTTAACTTTCTTCTTTCACACACTTTACCAAACTCAGTCACCTACTTCTGCAGTTTCTTACCCAAATCAGCCACCAGCACTGTATCATCAGCAAACAACAAATGACTCACTTCCCAAGCCCTCATCCAGAACAGACTGCACACTTACCCCTCTCTCCAAAACTCTTGCATTCACCTCCCTAACAACCCCATCCATAAAGAAATTAAACAACCATGGAGACATCATGCACCCCTGCCACAAACCAACATATCCTGAGAACCAATCACTTTCCTCTCTTCCTACTCGTACACACGCCTTACAGCCTTGGTAAAAACATTTCACCATTTCTAGCAACTTGCCTCCCACACCATATACTCTTAGAACCTTCCACAAAGCATCTCTCTGCACCTTATCATATGATTTCTCCAGGTCCATAAATGCTACATACAAATCCATCTGTTTTTCTAAGTAGTTCTCACATACATTCTTCAAAGCAAACACCTGATCCACACATCCTCTACCACTTCTGAAAACACACTGCTCCTCCCCAATCTGATCCTCTGTACATGCCTTCACCCTCTCAATCAATACCCTCCCATATAATTTCCCAGAAATACTCAACAAAATTATTATTTATTTATTTATTTTGCTTTGTCGCTGTCTCCCGCGTTTGCGAGGTAGCGCAAGGAAACAGACGAAAGAAATGGCCCAACCCATCCCCATACACATGTATATACATACACGTCCACACACGCAAAAATACATACCTATACATCTCAATGTACACATATATATACACACACAGACATATACATATATACACATAATTCATACTGTCTGCCTTTAATCATTCCCATCGCCACCTCACCACACATGGAATAACATCCCCCTCCCCCCTCATGTGTGCAAGGTAGCGCTAGGGAAAGACAACAAAGGCCCCATTCGTTCACACTCAGTCTCTAGCTGTCATGTAATAATGCCCGAAACCACAGCTCCCTTTCCACATCCAGGCCCACAAAACTTTCCATGGTTTACCCCAGACGCTTCACATGCCCTGGTTCAATCCATTGACAGCACGTTGACCCCGGTATACCACATCGTTCCAATTCACTCTATTCCTTGCACGCCTTTCACCCTCCTGCATGTTCAGGCACCGATCACTCAAAATCTTTTTCACTCCATCTTTCCACCTCCAATTTGGTCTCCCACTTCTCCTCGTTCCCTCCACCTCTACACATATATCCTCTTGGTCAATCTTTCCTCACTCATTCTCTCCATGTGACCAAACCATTTCAAAACACCCTCTTCTGCTCTCTCAACCATACTCTTTGTATTTCCACACATCTCTCTTACCCTTACATTACTTACTCGATCAAACCACCTCACACCACATATTGTCCTCAAACATCTCATTTCCAGCACATCCACTCTCCTGCACACAACTCTATCCATAGCCCACGCCTCGCAACCATACAACATTGTTGGAACCACTATTCCTTCAAACATACCCATTTTTGCTTTCCGAGATAATGTTCTCGACTTCCAAACATTCTTCAAGGCTCCCAGGACTTTCGCCCCCTCCCGCACCCTATGATTCACTTCCGCTTCCATGGTTCCATCCGCTGCCAGATCCACTCCCAGATATCTAAAACACTTAATTCCTCCAGTTTTTCTTCATTCAAACTTACCTCCCAATTGACTTGACCCTCAACCCTACTGTACCTAACAACCTTGCTCTTATTCACATTTACTCTTAACTTTCTTCTTTCAAACACTTTACCAAACTCAGTCACCAGCTTCTGCACTTTCTCACATGAATAAGCCACCAGCACTGTATCATCAGCGAACAACAACTGACTCACTTCCCAAGCTCTCTCATCCCCAACAGACTGCATACTTGCCCCTCTTTCCAAAACTCTTGCATTCACCTCCCTAACAACCCCATCCATAAACAAATTAAACAACTATGGAGACATCACACACCCCTGCCGCAAACCTACATTCACTGAGAACCAATCACTTTCCTCTCTTCCTACATGTACACATGCCTTACATCCTCAATAAAAACTTTTCACTGCTTCTAACAACTTGCCTCCCACACCATATATTCTTAATACCTTCCACAGAGCATCTCTATCAACTCTATCATATGCCTTCTCCTGATCCATAAATGGTACATACAAATCCCTTTGCTTTTATAAGTATTTCTCACATACATTCTTCAAAGCAAACACCTGATCCAAACATCCTCTACCACATATGAAACCACACTGTTCTTCCCCAATCTGATGCTCTGTACATGCCCTCACCCTCTCAATCAATACCCACCCATATAATTTACCAGGAATACTCAACAAACTTATACCTCTGTAATTTGAGCACTCACTCTTATCCCCTTTGCCTTTGCACAATGGCACTATGCATGCATTGTGCCAATCCTCAGGCACTTCACCATGACCTATCCATACACTGAATATCCTTACCAACCAATGAACAACACAGTCAACCCCTTTTTTCATAAATTCCACTGCAATACCATCCAAACCCGCTGCCTTGCCTTCACACACCACCCTGATAAAAACACCCTATATCTGCCTCCCTATCATCAAACACATTCAACAAACTTTCAAAATATTCACTCCATCTCCTTCTCACTTCATCATTGCTTGTTATTACCTCCCCATTAGCTGCCTTCACCAATGTTCCAATTTGTTCTCTTGTCTTACACACTTTACTTTTTTTTTTTTTTTTTTTTTTTTTTTTTTAGTCGCTGTCTCCCGCGTTTGCGAGGTAGCACAAGGAAACAGACGAAAAAAATGGCCCAACCCACCCCATACACATGTATATACATACGTCCACACGCGCAAATATACATACCTACACAGCTTTCCATGGTTTACCCCAGATGCTTCACATGCCCCGATTCAATCCACTGACAGCACGTCAACCCCGGTATACCACATCGATCCAATTCACTCTATTCCTTGCCCTCCTTTCACCCTCCTGCATGTTCAGGCCCCGATCACACAAAATTTTTTTCACTCCATCTTTCCACCTCCAATTTGGTCTCCCACTTCTCCTCGTTCCCTCCACCTCCGACACATATATCCTCTTGGTCAATCTTTCCTCACTCATTCTCTCCATGTGCCCAAACCATTTCAAAACACCCTCTTCTGCTCTCTCAACCACGCTCTTTTTATTTCCACACATCTCTCTTACCCTTACGTTACTTACTCGATCAAACCACCTCACACCACACATTGTCCTCAAACATCTCATTTCCAGCACATCCATCCTCCTGCGCACAACTCTATCCATAGCCCACGCCTCGCAACCATACAGCATTGTTGGAACCACTATTCCTTCAAACATACCCATTTTTGCTTTCAGAGATAATGTTCTCGACTTCCACACATTCTTCAAGGCTCCCAGGATTTTCGCCCCCTCCCCAACCCTATGATCCACTTCCGCTTCCATGGTTCCATCTGCTGCCAGATCCACTCCTAGATATCTAAAACACTTTACTTCCTCCAGTTTTTCTCCATTCAAACTTACCTCCCAAATGACTTGACCCTCAACCCTACTGTACCTAATTACCTTGCTCTTATTCACATTTACTCTTAACTTTCTTCTTTCACACACTTTACCAAACTCAGTCACCAGCTTCTGCAGTTTCTCACATGAATCAGCCACCAGCGCTGTATCATCAGCGACCAACAACTGACTCACTTCCCAAGCTCTCTCATCCCCAACAGACTTCATACTTGCCCCTCTTTCCAAAACTCTTGCATTTACCTCCCTAACAACCCCATCCATAAACAAATTAAACAACCATGGAGACATCACACACCCCTGCCGCAAACCTACATTCACTGAGAACCAATCACTTTCCTCTCTTCCTACACGTACACATGCCTTACATCCTCGATAAAAACTTTTCACTGCTTCTAACAACTTGCCTCCCACACCATATATTCTTAATACCTTCCACAGATATATCTATCTGCCTATATACACATATCTCCCCTTCCAGACAAAGTCGTTGTTTCCCTATGGCGATATCGTCTCACTACACGTCTTACTAGCATATGTTTAGAATTCTTTACGCAGGCATTTTTTCCATATTACTATTATGATAATAATGATGATAATAATTATTACAATTATAATAATAATAATAATCATAATAATTATTATTATTATTATTATCATTATTATTATCATTATTATTATTATTAATATTATAATAATAATGATAGTTATGATAATCATTATTATTATTATTTCTTTATTTTTTTTATTTTTTTTTTATACTTTGTCGCTGTCTCCCGCGTTTGCGAGGTAGCGCAAGGAAACAGATGAAAGAAATGGCCCAACCCCCCCCATACACATGTATATACATACGTTCACACACGCAAATATACATACCTACATGGCTTTCCATGGTTTACCCCAGACGCTTCACATGCCTTGATTCAATCCACTGACAGCACGTCAACCCCGGTATACCACATCCATCCAATTCACTCTATTCCTTGCCCTCCTTTCACCCTCCTGCATGTTCAGGCCCCGATCACACAAAATCTTTTTCACTCCATCTTTCCACCTCCAATTTGGTCTCCCTCTTCTCCTCGTTCCCTCCACCTCCGACACATATATCCTCTTGGTCTATCTTTCCTCACTCATTCTCTCCATGTGCCTCCTTCAAAAACATCTTTTTATTCTCCCAAAAATCTTATGATACTCTCTCACCCCAACACTCATTTGCCCTCTTTTTCACGTCTTGCACCTTTCTCTTGACCTCCTCCCGCTTTCTTTTATACATCTCCCAGTCATTTGCACTACTTCCTTGGAAATATCATCCAAATGCCTCTTTCTTCTCTTTCACTAACAATCTAACTTCTTCACCCCACCATTCACCTTTCTCATGCTGCACGCATTTTTTTGTGCAAGCCATCACTACTTCCCAAAATACATTCAATTCCTCCCCCAACCCCCTTATGTCATTTGCTCTCACCTTTTGCCACTCTGCACTCAATATCTCCTGGTACTTCCTCACACAAGTCTCCCTTCCAAGCTCACTTACTCTCACCACTCTCTTCTCCCCAACATTCTCTCTTCTTTTCTGAAAGCCTATACAAATCTTCACCTTCACCTCCACAATATAGTGATCAGACATCCCTCCAGCTGCCCCTTTCAGCACATCAATATCCAAAAGTCTCTCTTTTACACACCTATCAATCAATATGTAATCCAATAATGCCCTCTGGCCATCTCTCCTACTCACATACATATGTATATATCTTCTTTTAAACCAGGTATTCCCAATCGCCAGTCCTTTTTCAGCACACAAACCCACAAGCTCTTCACCATTTCCATAGACAACACTGAACACCTCATGTATACCACTTATTCCCTCAACTGCCACATTACTCACCTTTGCACTCAAATCACCCATCACTATAACCCGATCTCGTGCATCAAAACTACTAACACAATCATTCAGATGCTCCCAAAACACTTGCCTCTCATGATCTTTCTTCTCATCATGATCAGGTGCATAGGCACCAATAATCACCCATCTCTCTCCATCAACTTTCAGTTTTACCCATATCAATCTAAATATTCCGACAACTCCTGCTTCAGGAGGAGTGCTACTCCTTCCTTTGCTCTTGTCCTCTCACTAACCCCTGACTTTACTTCCAAGACATTCCCAAACCACTCTTCCCCTTTACCCTTGAGCTTCATTTCACTCAGAGCCAAAACATCCAGGTTCCATTCCTCAAATATACTACCTATCTCTACTTTCTTCTCATCTTGGTTACATCCACACACATTTAGACACCCCAGTCTGAGCCTTCGAGGAAGATGAGCACTCCCCGCATGACTCCTTCTGTTTCCCCTTTTAGAAATCTAAATACAAAGGTGGGGGGGGGGGTTCTAGCCCCTTGCTCCCGCCCCCTTTAGTCGCCTTCTACGATACGCATGGAATACATAGGAAGTATTCTTTCTCTCCTATCCCCAGGGATAAAAAATAATTATAATAAATAATAATAATAAACAAAATCTTTCACAATTCAAGGGGTAACTAAACTACAGTACACATGTACATTACTGAAACATAACTGTATAATCACTCACAGCTGCACATGCTTATTGCTCCCCTCTGTATAACTGTAACATGAAAAGCCAAATGTATATCACATTATAATATCGACATATCTTTTCATTTCTATAAGTAAAATTATTAAATTTTGCAACAACTATCAAAATAATGTAAGGACTTACAAACTTCAGGAATGCCATGATCTGAAAAGCCAGGAAGAGAAAGAAATCGTTCAGATGTGTCACGACGTTTTAGGGTTGCTCGTGCTGCTTCTTTGGCTTGTAAACTGAAAAAAATCAAACTTTTCAATCTTTCAGGCAAATTCAAATATCCTATGTGTGTTATCATTACATAACTGATAGCTTACAAATTCTTTTTTTCTAACAAAAATACTGAATAATAACTAGTTTCCTGTTAGACATTATGCAGACTTACCAATGAATGTCGGTTTGCAGCAGGGGTGTGTGATGTCTCCATGGTGGTTTAATTTCTTTATGGATGGGGTGGTTAGGGAGGTGAATGCAAGTTTTGGAGAGAGGGGCACGTATGCAGTCTGTTGTGGATGAGAGGGCTTGGGAAGTGAGTCAGTTGTTGTTCACTGATGATACAGCACTGTTAGCTGATTCGGGTGATAAACTGCAAAAGTTGGTGACTGAGATTGGTAAAGTGTGTGAAAGAAGAAAGCTGAGAGTATATGTGAATAAGAGCAAGGTTATTAGGTTATTAGGGTTGAGGGGCAAGTTAATTAGGAGGTAAGTTTAAATGGAGAAAAACTGGAGGAAGTGAATTGTTTTAGATGTCTGGGAGTGGATTTAGCAGTGGATGGAACCATGGAAGCAGAAGTGAGTCACAGGGTAGGGGAGGGGGCGAAGGTTCTGGGAGCACTGAAGAATGTGTGGAAAGTGAGAACATTATCTCGGAAAGCAAAAATAGGTATGTTTGAAGGAACAGTGGTTCCAACAATGTTATATGGCTGCGAGGCATGGGCTATAGAAAGGGTTCTGCAGAGGAGGGTGGATATGTTGGAAATGAAATGTTTGAGGACAACATGTGTTGTGAGGTGGTTTGATTGAGTAAACAATGAAAAGGTAAGAGAGATATGTGGTAATAAAAAGAGTGTGGTTGAGAGATCAGAAGAGGGTGCGTTGAAGTGGTTTGGTCACATGGAGAGAGTGAGAGAGGAAAGATTTACAAAGAGGATATATGTGTCAGAGGGAACGAGAAGAAGGGAGAGGCCACATACGAGGTGGAAGGATGGATTGAAGAAGATTTTGAGAGATCAGGGCCTAAAAATAAAGGAGGGTGAAAGGCGTGCAAGGAACAGAGTGAATTAAAACGATGTGGTATACCAGGGTCGACGTGTTCTCAATGGATTGAACCAGAGCATGTGAAGCGTCTGGGGTAAACAATGGAAAGGTACGTGGGGCCTGGATGTGAAAAGGTAGCAATGGTTTCGGTGCATCACACATGAAAGCTAGAGACTGTGTGAACGAATGTGGCCGTTTGTCTTTTCCTGGCACTACCTCACTTGGGGGGGAGGGATGCTATTTCATATGGTAGGGTGGTAATGGGAATGGATGAAAACAGCAAGTATAAATATGTACAAGCACATATATGTATATGTCTGTGTATATATATATATATATATATATATATATATATATATATATATTTTTTTTTTTTTTCTTGCTTTGTCGCTGTCTCCCGCGTTTGCGAGGTAGCGCGAGGAAACAGACGAAAGAAATGGCCCAACCCACCCCCATACACATGTATATACATACGTCCACACACGCAAATATACATACCTACACAGCTTTCCATGGTTTACCCCAGACGCTTCACATGCCGTTTTAATCCAATGACAGCACGTCAACCCCGGTATACCACATCGATCCAATTCACTCTATTCTTTGCCCTCCTTTCACTCTCCTGCATTTTCAGGCCCCGATCACACAAAATCTTTTTCACTCCATCTTTCCACCTCCAATTTGGTCTCCCACTTCTCCTCGTTCCCTCCACCTCCGACACATATATCCTCTTGGTCAATCTTTCCTCACTCATTCTCTCCATGTGCCCAAACCATTTCAAAACACCCTCTTCTGCTCTCTCAACCACGCTCTTTTTATTTCCACACATAAATGTGAATAAGAGCAAGGTTATTAGGTACAGTAGGGTTGAGGGTCAAGTCAATTGGGAGGTGAGTTTGAATGGAGAAAAACTAGAGGAAGTGAAGTGTTTTAGATATCTGGGAGTGGATCTGGCAGCGGATGGAACCATGGAAGCGGAAGTGGATCATAGGGTGGGGGAGGGGGCGAAAATTCTGGGGGCCTTGAAGAATGTGTGGAAGTCGAGAACATTATCTCGGAAAGCAAAAATGGGTATGTTTGAAGGAATAGTGGTTCCAACAATGTTGTATGGTTGCGAGGCGTGGGCTATGGATAGAGTTGTGCGCAGGAGAATGGATGTTCTGGAAATGAGATGTTTGAGGACAATGTGTGGTGTGAGGTGGTGTGATCAAGTAAGTCACGTAAGGGTAAGAGAGATTTTTTTTTTTTTTATACTTTGTCGCTGTCTCCCGCATTTGCGAGGTAGCGCAAGGAAACAGACGAAAGAAATGGCCCAACCCCCCCATACACATGTATATACATACGTCCACACACGCAAATATACATACCTACACAGCTTTCCATGGTTTACCCCAGACGCTTCACATGCCTTGATTCAATCCACTGACAGCACGTCAACCCCGGTATACCACATCGCTCCAATTCACTCTATTCCTTGCCCTCCTTTCACCCTCCTGCATGTTCAGGCCCCGATCACACAAATTCTTTTTCACTCCATCTTTCCACCTCCAATTTGGTCTCCCTCTTCTCCTCATTCCCTCCACCTCCGACACATATATCCTCTTGGTCAATCTTTCCTCACTCATTCTCTCCATGTGCCCAAACCACTTCAAAACACCCTCTTCTGCTCTCTCAACCACGCTCTTTTTATATCCACACATCTCTCTTACCCTTACGTTACTCACTCGATCAAACCACCTCACACCACACATTGTCCTCAAACATCTCATTTCCAGCACATCCATCCTCCTGCGCACAACTCTATCCATAGCCCACGCCTCGCAACCATACAACATTGTTGGAACCACTATTCCTTCAAACATACCCGTTTTTGCTTTCCAAGAGAATGTTCTCGACTTCCACACATTCTTCCAGGCTCCCAGGATTTTAGCCCCCTCCCCCACCCTATGATCCACTTCCGCTTCCATGGTTCCATCCGCTGCCAGATCCACTCCCAGATATCTAAAACACTTTACTTCCTCCAGTTTTTCTCCATTCAAACTTACCTCCCAATTGACTTGACCCTCAACCCTACTGTACCTAATAACCTTGCTCTTATTCACATTTACTCTTAACTTTCTTCTTTCACACACTTTACCAAACTCAGTCACCAGCTTCTGCACTTTCTCACATGAATCAGCCACCAGCGCTGTATCATCAGTGAACAACAACTGACTCACTTCCCAAGCTCTCTCATCCCCAACAGACTACATACTTGCCCCTCTTTCCAAAACTCTTGCATTCACCTCCCTAACAACCCCATCCATAAACAAATTAAACAACTATGGAGACATCACACACCCCTGCCGCAAACCTACATTCACTGAGAACCAATCACTTTCCTCTCTTCCTACACGTACACATGCCTTACATCCTCGATAAAAACTTTTCACTGCTTCTAACAACTTGCCTCCCACACCATATATTCTTAATACCTTCCATAGAGCATCTCTATCCACTCTATCATATGCCTTCTCCAGATCCATAAATGCTACATACAAATCCATTTGCTTTTCTAAGTATTTCTCACATACATTCTTCAAAGCAAACACCTGATCCACACATCCTCTACCACTTCTGAAACCACACTGCTCTTCCCTAATCTGATGCTCTGTACATGCCTTCACCCTCTCAATCAATACCCTCCCATATAATTTACCAGGAATACTCAACAAACTTATACCTCTGTAATTTGAGCACTCACTCTTATCCCCTTTGCCTTTGTAAAATGGCACTATGCACGCATTCCGCCAATCCTCAGGCACCTCACCATGAATCATACATACATTAAATAACCTTACCAACCAGTCAACAACACAGTCACCCCCTTTTTTTTATAAATTCCACTACAATACCATCCAAACCCGCTGCCTTGCAGGCTTTCATCTTCTGCAATACTTTTATTACCTCTTCTCTGTTTACCAAATCATTTTCCCTAACCCTCTCACTTTGCATACCACCTCGACCAAAACACCCTATATCTGCCACTCTATCATCAAACACATTCAACAAAACTTCAAAATACTCACTCCACCTCCTTCTCACATCACCACTACTTGTTATCACCTCCCCATTAGCCCCCTTCACTGAAGTTCCCATTTGTTCCCTTGTCTTACGCATTTTATTTACCTCCTTCCAAAACATCTTTTTATTCTCCCTAAAATTTAATGATACTCTCTCACCCCAACTCTCATTTGCCCTCTTTTTCACCTCTTGCACCTTTCTCTTAACCTCCTGCCTCTTTCTTTTATACATATCCCACTCATTTGCATTATTTCCCTGCAAATATCATCCAAATGCCTTTCTCTTCTCTTTCACTTCTCTTTACTTCTTCATCCCACTAATAATTTTACTTCTTCATCCCACCACTCATGAGTGAGGAAAGATTGACCAAGAGGATATATGTGTCAGAGGTGGAGGGAACGAGAAGTGGGAGACCAATATGGAGGTGGAAAGATGGAGTGAAAAAGATTTTGAGTGATCGGGGCCTAAACATGCAGGAGGGTGAAAGGTGTGCAATGAATAGAGTGAATTGGAATGATGTGGTATACCGGGATCGATGTGCGGTCAATGGATTGAACCAGGGCATGTGAAGCGTCTGGGGTAAACCATGGAAAGTTCTGTGGGGCCTGGATATGGAAAGGGAGCTGTTGTTTCGGTGCATTATTAAATGACAGCTAGAGATTGAGTGTGAATGAATGGGAGCTTTGTTGTCCTTTCCTAGCGCTACCTCCCACATATGAGGGGGGAGGGGGTTGTTATTTTCATGTGTGGCGAAGTGGCGATGGGAATGAATAAAGGCAGGCGAGGTGGCGATGGGAATGAATAAAGGCAGACAGTATGACTTATGTGTATGTGTATGTATGTATATGTCTGTGTGTGTATATATATATGTATACGTTGAGATGTATAGGTATGTATATTTGCATGTGTGGACGTGTATGTATATACATGTGTATGTGGGTGGGTTGGGCCATTCTTTCGTCTGTTTCCTTGTGCTACCTCGCTAACGAGGGAGACAGCAACAAAGCAAATAAACAAATATGTATGTAAGTAGGAGAGATGGCCATAGAGCGTTATTGGATTACGTGTTAATTGATAGGCACGCGAAAAGAGAGACTTTTTTATGTTAATGTGCTGAGAGGTGCAACTGGAGGGATGTCTGATCATTATCAGGGGAAGATTTGTAGAGGTTTTCAGAAAGAAGAGAGAAAGTTGGGGTAAAGAGAGTGGTGAGAGTAAGTGAGCTTGGGAAGGAGACTTGTGTGAGGAAGTACCAGGAAAGACTGAATACAGAATGGAAAAAGGTGAGAACAAAGGATGTAAGGGGAGTGGGGGAGGAATAAGATATATTTAGGGAAGCATTGATGGCTTGCGCAAAATATGCTTGTGGCATGAGAAGCGTGGGAGGTGGGCAATAAGAAAGGGTGGTGAGTGATGGGATGAAGAAGTAAAATTATCAGTGAAAAAGAAGAGAAAGGCACTTGGATGATTTTTGCAGGGAAATAATGCAAATCAAGAGAAAGATGCAAGAGGTGAAAAAGAGGGAAATGAGAGTTGGGGTGAGAGAGTATCATCAAATTTCAGGGAGAATAAAAGGATGTTTTGGAAGGAGGTAAATAAAGTGTGTAAGACATGGGAACAAATGGGAACTTCAGAAGGGGCTAACAGGGAGGTGATAACAAGTAGTGGTGATGTGACAAGGAGATGGAGTGAGTATTTTGAAGGTTTGTTGAATGTGCTTTCATGACAGAGTGGCAGATATAGGGTGTTTTGGTCAAGGTGGTATGCAAAGTGAGAGGGTTAGGGAAAATGATTTTATATACAGAGAAGAGGTAGTAAAAGCTTTGTGGAAGATGAAAGCCGGCAAGGCAGCGGGTTTCGATGGTATTGCAGTGGAATTTATTAAAAAAAGGGGTGATTGTTTTGTTGACTGGTTGGTAAGGTTATTCAATGTATGTATGACTCATGGTGAGGTGCCTGAGGATTGGAGAAATGTTTGCATAGTGAAATTGTACAAAGGCAAAGGGGATAAGAGTGAGTGCTCAAATTACAGAGGTGTAAGTTTGTTGAGTATTCCTGGTAAATTATATGGGAGGGTATTGATTGAGAGGGTGAAGGCATGTACAGAGCATCAGATTGAGGAAGAGCAGTGTGGTTTCAGAAGTGGTAGAGGATGTGTGGATCAGATGTTTGCTTTGAAGAATGTATGTGAGAAATACTTAGAAAAGCAAATGGATTTGTATGTAGCATTCATGGATCTGGAGAAGGCATATGATAGAGTTGATGGAGATGCTCTATGGAAGGTATTAAGAATATATGGTGTGGGAGGCAAGTTGTTAGAAGCAGTGAAAAGTTTTTATCGAGGATGTAAGGCATGTGTACGTGTATGAAGAGAGGAAAATGATTGGTTCTCAGTGAATGTAGGTTTACGGCAGGTGTGTGTGATGTCTCCATGGTTGTTTAACTAGTTTATGGATGGGGTTGTTAGGGAGGTGAATGCAAGAGTTTTGGAAAGAGGGGCAAGTATGAAGTCTGTTGTGGATGAGAGAGCTTGGGAAGTGAGTCAGTTGTTGTTCGCTGATCATACAGCGCTGGTGGCTGATTCATGTGAGAAACTGCAGAAGCTGGTGACTGAGTTTGGTAAAGTGTGTGAAAGAAGAAAGTTAAGAGTAAATGTGAATACGAGCAAGGTAATTAGGTACAGTAGGGTTGAGGGTCAAGTCAATTGGGAGGTAAGTTTGAATGGAGAAAAACTGGAGGAAGTGAAGTGTTTTAGATATCTGGGAGTGGATCTGGCAGCGGATGGAACCATGGAAGCGGAAGTGGATCATAGGGTGGGGGAGGGGGCGAAAATCCTGGGAGCCTTGAAGAATGTGTGGAAACGAGAACATTATCTCGGAAAGCAAAAATGGGTATGTTTGAAGGAATAGTGGTTCCAACAATGTTGTATGGTTGCGAGGCGTGGGCTATGGATAGAGTTGTGCGCAGGAGGATGGATGTGCTGGAAATTAGATGTTTGAGGACAATGTGTGGTGTGAGGTGGTGTGATCAAGTAAGTAACGTAAGGGTAAGAGAGATGTGTGGAAATAAAAAGAGCATGGTTGAGAGAGCAGAAGAGGGTGTTTTGAAATGGTTTGGGCAAATGGTGAGAATGAGTGAGGAAAGATTGACCAAGAGGATATATGTGTCGGAGGTGGAGGGAACGAGGAGAAGTGGGAGACCATATTGGAGGTGGAAAGATGGAGTGAAAAAGATTTTGTGTGATCGGGGCCTGAACATGCAGGAGGGTGAAAGGAGGGAAAGGAATAGAGTGAATTGGATCGATGTGGTATAGCGGGGTTGACGTGCTGTTAGTGGATTGAATCAGGGCATGTGAAGCGTCTGGGGTAAACCATGGAAAGCTGTGAAGGTATGTATATTTGCGTGTGTGGACGTATGTATATTTATGTGTATAGGGGTGGGTTGGGCCATTTCTTTCGTCTGTTTCCTTGCGCTACCTCGCAAACGCGGGAGACAGCGACAAAGCAAAAAGAATACTTCCCACGCATTCCTCACGTGTCGTGGAAGGCGACTAAAGGGGACGGGAGCGGGGGGCCAGAAACCCTCCCCTCATTGTATTTTGACTTTCTAAAAGAAGAAACAGAAGAAGGAGTCACGCGGGGAGTGCTCATCCTCCTCGAAGGCTCAGATTGGGGAGTCTAAATGTGTGTGGATGTAACCAAGATGAGAAAAAAGGAGAGATAGGTAGTGTGTTTGAGGAAAGGAACCTGGATGTTTTGGCTCTGAGTAAAACAAAGCTCAAGGGCAAAGGGGAAGAGTGGTTTGGGAATGTCTTGGGAGTAAAGTCAGGGGTTAGTGAGAGGACAAGAGAAAGGGAAGGAGTAGCACTACTCCTGAAACAGGAGTTGTGGGAGTATGTGATAGAATGTAAGAAAGTAAATTCTAGATTGATATGGGTAAAACTGAAAGTTGATGGAGAGAGATGGGTGATTATTGGTGCATATGCATCTAGGCATGAGAAGAAAGATCATGAGAGGCAAGTGTTTTGGGAGCAGCTGAATGAGTGTGTTACTGGTTTTGATGCACAAGACCGGGTTATAGTGATGGGTGATTTGAATGCAAAGGTGAGTAATGTGGCAGTTGAGGGAATAATTGGTATACATGGGGTGTTCAGTGTTGTAAATGGAAATGGTGAAGAGCTTGTGGATTTGTGTGCTGAGAAAGGACTGGTGATTGGGAATACCTGGTTTAAAAAGAGAGATATACATAAGTATACGTATGTAAGTAGGAGAGATGACCAGAGAGCGTTATTGGATTACGTGTTAATTGATAGGCGCGCGAAAGAGAGACTTTTCGATGTTAATGTGCTGAGAGGGATGTCTGATCATTATCTCGTGGAGGTGAAGGTGAATATTTGTACGAGTTTTCAGAAAAGAAAAGAGAATGTTGGGGTGAAGAGAGTGGTGAGAGTAAGTGAGCTTGGGAAGGAGACTTGTGTGAGGAAGTACCAGGAGAGACTGAGTACAGACTGGTAAAAGGTGAGAACAAAGGAGGTAAGGGGAGTGGGGGAGGAATGGGATGTATTTAGGGAAGCAATGATGGCTTGCACAAAAGATGCTTGTGGCATGAGAAGTGAGGGAGGTGGGTTGATTAAAAAGGGTATCAAGTGGTGGGGTGAAGAGGTGGGATTATTAGTGAAGGAGAAGAGAGAGGCATTTGGACGATATTTACAGGGAAAAAATGCAAATGAGTGGGAGATGTATAAAAGAAAGAGGCAGGAGGTCAAGAGAAAGGTGAAAGAGGTGAAAAAGAGGGCAAATGAGAGTTGGGGTGAGAGAGTATCATTAAATTTTAGGGAGAATAAAAATATGTTTTGGAAGAAGGTAAATAAAGTGCGTAAGACAAGGGAGCAAATGGGAACTTCAGTGAAGGGGGCTAATGGGGAGGTGATAACAAGTAGTGGTGATGTCAGAAGGAGATGGAGTGAGTATTTTGAAGGTTTGTTGAATGTTTTTGATGATAGAGCGGCAGATATAGGGTGTTTTGGTCGAGGTGGTGTGCAAAGTGAGAGGGTTAGGGAAAATGATTTGGTAAACAGAGAAGAGGTAGTAAAAGCTTTGGGGAAGATGAAAGCCGGCAAGGCAGTGGGTTTGGATGGTATTGCAGTGGAATTTATTAAAAAAGAGGATGACTATATTGTTGACTGGTTTGTAAGGTTATTTAATGTATGTATGATTCATGGTGAGGTGCCTGAGGATTGGCGGAATGCTTGCATAGTGCCATTGTACAAAGGCAAAGGGGATAAGAGTGAGTGCTCAAATTACAGAGGTATAAGTTTGTTGAGTATTCCTGGGAAATTATATGGGAGGGTATTGATTGAGAGGGTGAAGGCATGTACAGAGCATCAGATTGGGAGAGAATAGTGTGGTTTCAGAAGTGGTAGAGGATGTGTGGATCAGGTGTTTGCTTTGAAGAATGTTTGTGAGAAATACTTAGAAAAGCAAATGGATTTGTATGTAGCATTTATGGATCTGGAGAAGGCATATGATAGAGTAGATAGAGATGCTCTGTGGAAGGTATTAAGAATATATGGTGTGGGAGGCAAGTTGTTAGAAGCAGTTAAAAGTTTTTATCGAGGATGTAAGGCGTGTGTACGTGTAGGAAGAGAGGAAAGTGATTGGTTCTCAGTGAATGTAGGTTTGCGGCAGGGGTGTGATGTCTCCATGGTTGTTTAATTTGTTTATGGATGGGGTTGTTAGGGAGGTGAATGCAAGAGTTTTGGAAAGAGGGGCAAGTATGAAGTCTGTTGTGGATGAGAGAGCTTGGGAAGTGAGTCAGTTGTTGTTCGCTGATGATACAGCGCTGGTGGCTGATTCATGTGAGAAACTGCAAAAGCTGGTGACTGAGTTTGGTAAAGTGTGTGAAAGAAGAAAGTTAAGAGTAAATGTGAATAAGAGCAAAGTTATTAGGTACAGTAGGGTTGAGGGTCAAGTAAATTGGGAGATAAGTTTGAATGGAGAAAAACTGGAGGAAGTAAAGTGTTTTAGATATCTGGGAGTGGATCTGGCAGCGGATGGAACCATGGAAGCGGAAGTGGATCATAGGGTTGGGGAGGGGGCGAAAATCCTGGGAGCCTTGAAGAATGTGTGGACGTCAAGAACATTATCTCGGAAAGCAAAAATGGGTATGTTTGAAGGAATAGTGGTTCCAACAATGTTGTATGGTTGCGAGGCGTGGGCAATGGATAGAGTTGTGCGCAGGAGGATGGATGTGCTGGAAATGAGATGTTTGAGGACAATGTGTGGTGTGAGGTGGTTTGATCGAGTAACGTAAGGATAAGAGAGATGTGTGGAAATAAAAAGAGCGTGGTTGAGAGAGCAGAAGAGGATGTTTTGAAATGGTTTGGCCACATGGCGAGAATGAGTGAGGAAAGATTGACCAAGAGGATATATGTGTCGGAGGTGGAGGGAACGAGGAGAAGTGGGAGACCAAATTGGAGGTGGAAAGATGGAGTGAAGAAGATTTTGTGTGATCGGGGCCTGAACATGCAGGAGGGTGAAAGGAGGGCAAGGAATAGAGTGAATTGGATGGATGTGGTATACCGGGGTTGACATGCTGTCAGTGGATTGAATCAGGGCATGTGAAGCGTCTGGGGTAAACCATGGAAAGCTGTGTAGGTATGTATATTTGCGTGTGTGGACGTATGTATATACATGTGTATGGGGGTGGGTTGGGCCATTTCTTTCATCTGTTTCCTTGCGCTACCTCGCAAACGCGGGAGACAGCGACAAAGTATAATAAAAAAAAAATAATATACATATATATATATATATATATATATATATATATATCTTTCTTTCTTTCTTTCATACTATTCGCCATTTTCCGCATTAGCGAGGTAGCGTTTAGAACAGAGGACTTTTCACTGCTATATATATATAGGGTTGATAGAGATACTTTGTAGAAGGTATTAAGAGTACATGGTGTGGGAGGTAAGTTCCTAGAAGTGAAAAGTTTTTATCAAGGATGTAAGGCATGTGTACGTGTAGGGGAGAGTGGAAAGTGATTGGTTCAAAGTGAATGTAGGTTTGTGGCAGGGATGTGTGATGTCTCCATGGTTGTTTAATTTGTTTATGGATGGGGTTGTTAGGGAGGTAAATGCAGGGATTTTGGAGAGAGGGGCAAGTATGCAGTCCGTTGTGGATGACAGGGCTTGGGAAGTTAGTTGTTGTTCGATGATGATACACGCTGTGGCTGATTCAGGTGAGGAACTGCAGAAATTGGTGACTGAGTTTGGTAGTGTAAAAGAAGAAAGCTGAGAGTAAATATGAATGTGAATGGAGCAAGGTTATTAGGTTCAGTAGGGTTGAAGGACTAGTTAACTGGGAGGCAAGTTTGAATGGAGAAACAGTGGAGGAAGTGAAGTGTTTTAGATATCTGTTAGTGGATTTAGCAGCAAATGGAACCATGGAAGCGGAAGTGAGTCACAGGGTGGGGAGCGTTGAAGAATGTGTGGAAGGCGAGAACGTTATCTCGGAGAGCAAAAGTGGGTATGTTTGAAGGATTAGTAGTTCCAACAATGTTATATGGTTGTGAGGTATGAGCTATATATAGGGTTGTGCGGAGGAGGGTGGATGTGTTGGAAATGAAATGTTTGTGGACAATATGTGGTGTGAGGGAGTTTGATCGAGTAAGTAATCAAAAGGGCAAGTGAAATGTGTGGTTGAGAGAGCAGAAGATGGTGTGTTGAAATGGTTTGGTCACATGGAGAGAATGAGTGAGGAAAGATTGACAAAGAGGATATACGTGTCAGTGATAGAGAGAATGAGGATAAGCGGGAGACCAAATTGGAGGCAGAAGGATGGAGTGAAAAAGATTTTGGGCGATCGGGGCCTGAACATGCAGGAGGGTGAAAGGCGTGCAAGGAATAGAGTGAACTGGAACGATGTGGTATACCTGGGTGGACGTGCTGTCAATAGATTGAACCAGGGCATGTGAAGCATCTGGGGTAAACCATGGAAAGTGTGTGGGGCCTGGATGTGGAAAGGGAGCTGTGGTTTCGATGCATTATACATGACAGCTAGAGAGTGAGTGTGAACGAATGTGGCCTTTGTTGTCTTTTCCTAGCGCTACCTCGCGCGCTGGGGGGAGGGGGGTGCTATTTCACGTGTGGTGGGGTGGCAACGAGAATGGATGAAGGCAGCAAGTATGAATATGTGCATGTGTATATATGTGTATGTATATGCTGAAATGTACTTGTATGTATATGTGCGCATGTGGATGTGTATGTATATACATGTGTTTGTAGGTGGGTTGGGCAATTCTTTCGTCTGTTTCCTTGCACTACCTCGCTGACGCGGGAGACGGCGATTATGTATAATAAATAAATATAAATATTTATTATTATTATTATACTTTGTCGCTGTCTCCCGCGTTTGCGAGGTAGCGCAAGGAAACAGACGAAAGAAATGGCCCAACCCCCCCCATACACATGTATAAACATACGCCCACACACGCAAATATACATACCTACACAGCTTTCCATTGTTTACCCCAGACGCTTCGCATGCCTTGATTCAATCCACTGACAGCACGTCAACCCCGGTATACCACATCGCTCCAATTCACTCTATTCCTTGCCCTCCTTTCACCCTCCTGCATGTTCAGGCCCCGATCACACAAAATCTTTTTCACTCCATCTTTCCACCTCCAATTTGGTCTCCCTCTTCTCCTTGTTCCCTCCACCTCCGACACATATATCCTCTTGGTCAATCTTTCCTCACTCATCCTCTCCATATGCCCAAACCACTTCAAAACACCCTCTTCTGCTCTCTCAACCACGCTCTTTTTATTTCCACACATCTCTCTTACCCTTACGTTGCTCACTCGATCAAACCACCTCACACCACACATTGTCCTCAAACATCTCATTTCCAGCACATCCATCCTCCTGCGCACAACTCTATCCATAGCAAACGCCTCGCAACCATACAACATTGTTGGAACCACTATTCCTTCAAACATACCCATTTTTGCTTTCCGAGATAATGTTCTCGACTTCCACACATTCTTCAAGGCCCCCAGGATTTTCGCCCCCTCCCCCACCCTATGATCCACCTCCGCTTCCATGGTTCCATCCGCTGCCAGATCCACTCCCAGATATCTAAAACACTTCACTTCCTCCAGTTTTTCTCCATTCAAACTCACCTCCCAATTGACTTGACCCTCAACCCTACTGTACCTAATAACCTTGCTCTTATTCACATTTACTCTTAACTTTCTTCTTCCACATACTTTTCCATACTCAGTCACCAGCTTCTGCAGTTTCTCACATGAATCAGCCACCAGCACTGTATCATCAGCGAACAACAACTGACTCACTTCCCAAGCTCTCTCATCCACAACAGACTTCATACTTGCCCCTCTTTCCAAAACTCTTGCATTTACCTCCCTAACAACCCCATCCATAAACAAATTAAACAACCATGGAGACATCACACACCCCTGCCGCAAACCTACATTCACTAAGAACCAATCACTTTCCTCTCTTCCTACACGTACACATGCCTTACATCCTCGATAAAAACTTTTCACTGCTTCTAACAACTTGCCTCCCACACCATATATTCTTAATACCTTCCACAGAGCATCTCTATCAACTCTATCATATGCCTTCTCCAGATCCATAAATGCTACATACAAATCCATTTGCTTTTCTAAGTATTTCTCACATATATTCTTCAAAGCAAACACCTGATCCACACATCCTCTACCACTTCTGAAATACACTGCTCTTCCCCAATCTGATGCTCTGTACATGCCTTCACCCTCTCAATCAATACCCTCCCATATAATTTACCAGGAATACTCAACAAACTTATACCTCTGTAATTTGAGCACTCACTCTTATCCCCTTTGCCTTTGTACAATGGCACTATGCACGCATTCCGCCAATCCTCAGGCACCTCACCATGAGTCATACATACATTAAATAACCTTACCAACCAGTCAACAATACAGTCACCCCCTTTTCTAATAAATTCCACTGCAATACCATCCAAACCTGCTGCCTTGCCGGCTTTCATCTTCCGCAAAGCTTTCACTACCTCTTCTCTGTTTACCAAATCATTTTCCCTAACCCTAACTTTGCACACCACCTCGACCAAAACACCCTATATCTGCCACTCTATCATCAAACACATTCAACAAACCTTCAAAATACTCACTCCATCTCCTTCTCACATCACCACTACTTGTTATCACCTCCCCATTTGCGCCATTCACTGAAGTTCCCATTTGCTCCCTTGTCTTATGCACTTTATTTACCTCCTTCCAGAACATCTTTTTATTCTCCCTAAAATTTAATGATACTCTCTCACCCCAACTCTCATTTGCCCTTTTTTTTCACCTCTTGCACCTTTCTCTTGACCTCCTGTCTCTTTCTTTTATACATCCCCCACTCAATTGCATTTTTTCCCTGCAAAAATCGTCCAAATGCCTCTCTCTTCTCTTTCACTAATACTCTTACTTCTTCATCCCACCACTCACTACCCTTTCTAATCAACCCACCTCCCACTCTTCTCATGCCACAAGCATCTTTTGCGCAATCCATCACTGATTCCCTAAATACATCCCATTCCTCCCCCACTCCCCTTACTTCCATTGTTCTCACCTTTTTCCATTCTGTACTCAGTCTCTCCTGGTACTTCCTCATACAGGTCTCCTTCTCAAGCTCACTTACTCTCACCACCCTCTTCACCCCAACATTCACTCTTCTTTTCTGAAAACCCATACAAATCTTCACCTTAGCCTCCACAAGATAATGATCAGACATCCCTCCAGTTGCACCTCTCAGCACATTAACATCCAAAAGTCTCTCTTTCGCACGCCTGTCAATTAACACGTAATCCAATAACGCTCTCTGGCCATCTCTCCTACTTACATAAGTATACTTATGTATATCTCGCTTTTTAAACCAGGTATTCCCAATCATCAGTCCTTTTTCAGCACATAAATCTACAAGCTCTTCACCATTTCCATTTACAACACTGAACACCCCATGTATACCAATTATTCCCTCAACTGCCACATTACTCACCTTTGCATTCAAATCACCCATCACTATAACCCGGTCTCGTGCATCAAAACCACTAACACACTCATTCAGCTGCTCCCAAAACACTTGCCTCTCTTGATCTTTCTTCTCATGCCCAGGTGCATATGCACCAATAATCACCCACCTCTCTCCATCAACTTTCAGTTTTACCCATATTAATCGAGAATTTACTTTCTTACACTCTATCACATACTCCCACAACTCCTGTTTCAGGAGTATTGCTACTCCTTCCCTTGCTCTTGTCCTCTCACTAACCCCTGACTTTACTCCCCAGACATTCCCAAACCACTCTTCCCCTTTACCCTTGAGTTTCGTTTCACTCAGAGCCAAAACATCCAGGTTCCTTTCCTCAAACATACTACCTATCTCTCCTTTTTTCACATCTTGGTTACATCCACACACATTTAGGCACCCCACTCTGAGCCTTCGAGGAGGATGAGCACTCCCCGCGTGACTCCTTCTTCTGTTTCCCATTTTAGAAAGTTAATACAAGGAGGGGAGGATTTCTGGCCCCCCGCTCCCGTCCCCTCTAGTCGCTTTCTACGACACGCGAGGAATATAAATATATATATATATATATATATATATATATATTTGCTTTGTCGCTGTCTGCCGCGTTTGCGAGGCAGCGCAAGGAAACAGACGAAAGAAATGGCCCAACCCACCCCCATACACATGTATATACATATGTCCACACACGCAAACATACATACCTACACAGCTTTCCATGGTTTACCCCAGACGCTTCACATGCCCTGATTCAATCCACTGACAGCACGTCAACCCCGGTATACCACATCGATCCAATTCACCCTATTCCTTGCCCTCCTTTCACTCTCCTGCATGTTCAGGCCTCGATCACACAAAATCTTTTTCACTCCATCTTTCCACCTCCAAGTTGGTCTCCCACTTCTCCTCGTTCCCTCCACCTCCAACACATATATCCTCTTGGTCAATCTTTCCTCACTCATTCTCTCCATGTGACCAAACCATTTCAAAACACCCTCTTCTGCTCTCTCAACCACGCTCTTTTTTATTTCCACACATCTCTCTTACCCTTACGTTACTTACTCGATCATACCACCTCACACCACACATTGTCCTCAAACATCTCATTTCCAGCACATCCATCCTCCTGCGCACAACTCTATCCATAGCCCACGCCTTGCAACCATACAACATTGTTGGAACCACTATTCCTTCGAACATACCCATTTTTGCTTTCCGAGATAATGTTTTCGACTTCCACAAATTCTTCAAGGCTCCCAGGATTTTCGCCCCCTCCCCCACCCTATGATCCACTTCCGCTTCCATGGTTCCATCCACTGCCAGATCCACTCCCAGATATCTAAAACACTTTACTTCCTCCAGTTTTTCTCCATTCAAACTTACCTCCCAATTGACTTGACCCTCAACCCTACTGTACCTAATTACCTGTACCTAATATATATATATATATATATATATATATATATATATATATATATATATATATATATATATATATCCCTGGGGATAGGGGATTAAGAATACTTCCCACGTATTCCCTGCGTGTCGTAGAAGGCGACTAAAAGGGGAGGGAGCGGGGGGCTGGAAATCCTCCCCTCTCGTTTTTTTTTTAATTTTCCAAAAGAAGGAACAGAGAATTGGGCCAGGTGAGGGTATTCCCTCAAAGGCCCAGTCCTCTGTTCTTAATGCTACCTCGCTAACGCGGGAAATGGCGAATAGTTTAAAAGAAATAAAAAGATATATATATATATATATATATATATATATATATGTATATATATATATATAGAGCAAGGTTATTAGGTACAGTAGGGTTGAGGGTCAAGTCAATTGGGAGGTGAGTTTGAATGGAGAAAAACTGGAGGAAGTGAAGTGTTTTAGATATCTGGGAGTGGATCTGGCAGCGGATGGAACCATGGAAGCGGAAGTGCATCATAGGGTGGGGGAGGGGGCGAAAATTCTGGGGGCCTTGAAGAATGTGTGGAAGTCGAGAACATTATCTCGGAAAGCAAAAATGGGTATGTTTGAAGGAATAGTGGTTCCAACAATGTTGTATGGTTGCGAGGCGTGGGCTATGGATAGAGTTGTGCGCAGGAGGATGGATGTGCTGGAAATGAGATGTTTGAGGACAATGTGTGGTGTGAGGTGGTTTGATCGAGTGAGTAACGTAAGGGTAAGAGAGACGTGTGGAAATAAAAAGAGCGTGGTTGAGAGAGCAGAAGAGGGTGTTTTGAAGTGGTTTGGGCACATGGAGAGGATGAGTGAGGAAAGATTGACCAAGAGGATATATGTGTTGGAGGTGGAGGGAACGAGGAGAAGAGGGAGACCAAATTGGAGGTGGAAAGATGGAGTGAAAAAGATTTTGTGTGATCGGGGCCTGAACATGCAGGAGGGTGAAAGGAGGGCAAGGAATAGAGTGAATTGGAGCGATGTGGTATACCGGGGTTGACGTGCTGTCAGTGGATTGAATCAAGGCATGTGAAGCGTCTGGGGTAAACCATGGAAAGCTGTGTAGGTATGTATATTTGCGTGTGTGGACGTATGTATATACATGTGTATGGGGGGGGGCCATTTCTTTCGTCCGTTTCCTTGCGCTACCTCGCAAACGCGGGAGACAGCGACAAAGTATAATAAATAAATATAAATATTTTTTTTTTTTTTTTTTTTTTTTTTTTTTTATACTTTGTCGCTGTCTCCCGGGTTTGCGAGGTAGCGCAAGGAAACAGACGAAAGAAATGGCCCAACCCCCCCCCATACACATGCACATACACACGTCCACACACGCAAATATACATACCTACACAGCTTTCCATGGTTTACCCCAGACGCCTCACATGCCTTGATTCAATCCACTGACAGCACGTCAACCCCTGTATACCACATCGCTCCAATTCACTCTATTCCTTGCCCTCCTTTCACCCTCCTGCATGTTCAGGCCCCGATCACACAAAATCTTTTTCACTCCATCTTTCCACCTCCAATTTGGTCTCCCTCTTCTCCTCGTTCCCTCCACCTCCGACACATATATCCTCTTGGTCAATCTTTCCTCACTCATTCTCTCCATGTGCCCAAACCATTTCAAAACACCCTCTTCTGCTCTCTCAACAACGCTCTTTTTATTTCCACACATCTCTCTTACCCTTACGTTACTTACTCGATCAAACCACCTCACACCACACATTGTCCTCAAACATCTCATTTCCAGCACATCCATCCTCCTGCGCACAACTCTATCCATAGCCCACGCCTCGCAACCATACAACATTGTTGGAACCACTATTCCTTCAAACATACCCATTTTTGCTTTACGAGATAATGTTCTCGACTTCCACACATTTTTCAAGGCTCCCAAAATTTTCGCCCCCTCCCCCACCCTATGATCCACTTCCGCTTCCATGGTTCCATCCGCTGACAGATCCACTCCCAGATATCTAAAAACACTTCACTTCCTCCAGTTTTTCTCCATTCAAACTCACCTCCCAATTGACTTGACCCTCAACCCTACTGTACCTAATAACCTTGCTCTTATTCACATTTACTCTTAACTTTCTTCTTCCACACACTTTACCAAACTCAGTCACCAGCTTCTGCAGTTTCTCACATGAATCAGCCACCAGCGCTGTATCATCAGCGAACAACAACTGACTCACTTCCCAAGCTCTCTCATCCCCAACAGACTTCATACTTGCCCCTCTTTCCAGTACTCTTGCATTTACCTCCCTAACAACCCCATCCATAAACAAATTAAACAACCATGGAGACATCACACACCCCTGCCGCAAACCTACATTCACTGAGAACCAATCACTTTCCTCTCTTCCTACACGTACACATGCCTTACATCCTCGATAAGAACTTTTCACTGCTTCTAACAACTTGCCTCCCACACCATATATTCTTAATACCTTCCACAGAGCATCTCTATCAACTCTATCATATGCCTTCTCCAGATCCATAAATGCTACATACAAATCCATTTGCTTTTCTAAGTATTTCTCACATACATTCTTCAAAGCAAACACCTGATCCACACATCCTCTACCACTTCTGAAACCGCACTGCTCTTCCCCAATCTGATGCTCTGTACATGCCTTCACCCTCTCAATCAATACCCTCCCATATAATTTACCAGGAATACTCAACAAACTTATACCTCTGTA
Source organism: Panulirus ornatus (assembly GCF_036320965.1). Taxonomy (NCBI): domain Eukaryota; kingdom Metazoa; phylum Arthropoda; class Malacostraca; order Decapoda; family Palinuridae; genus Panulirus; species Panulirus ornatus. The sequence goes on along the minus strand of NC_092243.1, from coordinate 41,523,990 downwards.
ATTTGAGCACTCACTCTTATCCCCTTTGCCTTTGTACAATGGCACTATGCACGCATTCCGCCAATCCTCAGGCACCTCACCATGAGTCATACATACATTAAATAACCTTACCAACCAGTCAACAATACAGTCACCCCCTTTTTTAATAAATTCCACTGCAATACCATCCAAGCCTGCTGCCTTGCCGGCTTTCATCTTCCGCAAAGCTTTTACTACCTCTTCTCTGTTTACCAAATCATTTTCCCTAACCCTCTCACTTTGCACACCACCTCGACGAAAACACCCTATATCTGCCACTCTGTCAACAGACACATTCAACAAACCTTCAAAATACTCATTCCATCTCCTTCTCACATCACCACTACTTGTTATCACCTCCCCATTTACGCCCTTCACTGAAGTTCCCATTTGCTCCCTTGTCTTACGCACCCTATTTACCTCCTTCCAGAACATCTTTTTATTCTCCCTAAAATTTACTGATAATCTCTCACCCCAACTCTCATTTGCCCTTTTTTTCACCTCTTGCACCTTTCTCTTGACCTCCTGTCTCTTTCTTTTATACTTCTCCCACTCAATTGCATTTTTTCCCTGCAAAAATCGTCCAAATGCCTCTCTCTTCTCTTTCACTAATACTCTTACTTCTTCATCCCACCACTCACTACCCTTTCTAAACAGCCCACCTCCCACTCTTCTCATGCCACAAGCATCTTTTGCGCAATCCATCACTGATTCCCTAAATACATCCCATTCCTCCCCCACTCCCCTTACTTCCATTGTTCTCACCTTTTTCCATTCTGTACACATATAAATATATATATATAAATATAAATATATATATATATATATATATATATATATATATATATATATATATATATATATATATATGTCTGTGTATGTATATGCAAGTATACATTGAAATGTATATGTATGTATATATGCGTGTGTGATTTATGTATATACATGTGTATGTGGGTGGGTTGGGCCATTTCCTCCTCTGTTTCCTTGCCCTCCCTCGCTAATGCAGGAGACAGCAGTTAAGTATAATAAATATAAATAAATATTCATATTTTTCATACTTGATTGCCGTCTCCTGCAGCAGTGAGGTAGTGCCAGGAAACTTACAAAGAACGGCCCATCCACTCATATATACATATATATATACGTAAACGCCCATGCACCCACATATACATACACATATATAGACACATGTACATACACAATTGAGTGGGAGAAGTATAAAAGAAAGAGACAGGAGGTCAAGAGAAAGGTGCAAGAGGTGAAAAAAAGGGCAAATGAGAGTTGGGGTGAGAGACTATCAGTAAATTTTAGGGAGAATAAAAAGATGTTCTGGAAGGAGGTAAATAGGGTGCGTAAGACAAGGGAGCAAATGGGAACTTCAGTGAAGGGCGTAAATGGGGAGGTGATAACAAGTAGTGGTGATGTGAGAAGGAGATGGAATGAGTATTTTGAAGGTTTGTTGAATGTGTCTGATGACAGAGTGGCAGATATAGGGTGTTTTGGTCGAGGTGGTGTGCAAAGTGAGAGGGTTAGGGAAAATGATTTGGTAAACAGAGAAGAGGTAGTAAAAGCTTTGCGGAAGATGAAAGCCGGCAAGGCAGCAGGTTTGGATGGTATTGCAGTGGAATTTATTAAAAAAGGGGGTGACTGTATTGTTGACTGGTTGGTAAGGTTATTTAATGTATGTATGACTCATGGTGAGGTGCCTGAGGATTGGCGGCATGCGTGCATAGTGCCATTGTACAAAGGCAAAGGGGATAAGAGTGAGTGCTCAAATTACAGAGGTATAAGTTTGTTGAGTATTCGTGGTAAATTATATGGGAGGGTATTGATTGAGAGGGTGAAGGCATGTACAGAGCATCAGATTGGGGAAGAGCAGTGCGGTTTCAGAAGTGGTAGAGGATGTGTGGATCAGGTGTTTGCTTTGAAGAATGTATGTGAGAAATACTTAGAAAAGCAAATGGATTTGTATGTAGCATTTATGGATCTGGAGAAGGCATATGATAGAGTTGATAGAGATGCTCTGTGGAAGGTATTAAGAATATATGGTGTGGGAGGCAAGTTGTTAGAAGCAGTGAAAAGTTTTTATCGAGGATGTAAGGCATGTGTACGTGTAGGAAGAGAGGAAAGTGATTGGTTCTCAGTGAATGTAGGTTTGCGGCAGGGGTGTGTGATGTCTCCATGGTTGTTTAATTTGTTTATGGATGGGGTTGTTAGGGAGGTAAATGCAAGAGTCCTGGAAAGAGGGGCAAGTATGAAGTCTGTTGGGGATGAGAGAGCTTGGGAAGTGAGTCAGTTGTTGTTCGCTGATGATACAGCGCTGGTGGCTGATTCATGTGAGAAACTGCAGAAGCTGGTGACTGAGTTTGGTAAAGTGTGTGGAAGAAGAAAGTTAAGAGTAAATGTGAATAAGAGCAAGGTTATTAGGTACAGTAGGGTTGAGGGTCAAGTCAATTGGGAGGTGAGTTTGAATGGAGAAAAACTGGAGGAAGTGAAGTGTTTTAGATATCTGGGAGTGGATCTGTCAGCGGATGGAACCATGGAAGCGGAAGTGGATCATAGGGTGGGGGAGGGGGCGAAAATTTTGGGAGCCTTGAAGAATGTGTGGAAGTCGAGAACATTATCTCGGAAAGCAAAAATGGGTATGTTTGAAGGAATAGTGGTTCCAACAATGTTGTATGGTTGCGAGGCGTGGGCTATGGATAGAGTTGTGCGCAGGAGGATGGATGTGCTGGAAATGAGATGTTTGAGGACAATGTGTGGTGTGAGGTGGTTTGATCGAGTAAGTAACGTAAGGGTAAGAGAGATGTGTGAAAATAAAAAGAGCGTGGTTGAGAGAGCAGAAGAGGGTGTTTTGAAATGGTTTGGGCACATGGAGAGAATGAGTGAGGAAAGATTGACCAAGAGGATATATGTGTCGGAGGTGGAGGGAACGAGGAGAAGAGGGAGACCAAATTGGAGGTGGAAAGATGGAGTGAAAAAGATTTTGTGTGATCGGGGCCTGAACATGCAGGAGGGTGAAAGGAGGGCAAGGAATAGAGTGAATTGGAGTGATGTGGTATACAGGGGTTGACGTGCTGTCAGTGGAGTGAATCAAGGCATGTGAAGCGTCTGGGGTAAACCATGGAAAGCTGTGTAGGTATGTATATTTGCGTGTGTGGACGTGTGTATGTACATGTGTATGGGGGGGGGGTTGGGCCATTTCTTTTGTCTGTTTCCTTGCGCTACCTCGCAAACGTGGGAGACAGCGACAAGGTATAAAAAAAAAAAAAAAAAAAAAAAAAAAACATACACAGACATACACATACATATAAATGTACATATTCATACGTGCTTGCCTTCATCCATTCTTGGAGCTACCCAGCCCCATAGGAAACAGCATTGCTACCCCTGCCTCAGCAAGGTAGAGCCAGGAAAACAGACAAAAAAGAAAAAAGAAAAAAGGCCACATTTGTTCAGTCTCTGGCTGTCACGTGTAATGCACCGAAACCACAGCTCCCTATCCACATCTAAGACCCACAGACCTTTCTATGGTTTACTCAGACATTTCACATGCCCTGGTTCAGTCCACTGACAGCATGTCAACTGTGATACACAACATCATTCCAATTCACTCTATTCCTTGCACACCTCTCACCCTCCTGTATGTTCAGGCCCTGATTGCTCAAAATCTTTTCTGTTCAAAAGATTTTGAGCAATCAGGGCAATCCTTTCACCTCCAATCTGGTCTCCTGCTTCTCCTTCTTCCCTCCACCTCCAACACATATCCTCTTTGTCAATCTCTCCTAACTCATTCTCTCCATATGTCCAAACCACTTCAACACACCCTCTTCTGCTCTCTCAACCACTCTTTTTATTTCCACACATTTCTCTTACCCTTTCATTACTTACTCGATCAAACCACCTCACAACACAGATTGTCCTCAAACATTTCATTTCCAACACATCCACCTCCTCCTTACAACCCTATCTATATCCCATGCCTCACAACCATATAAAATTGTTCGAACTACTATTCCTTCAAACTTATTCATTTTTTCTCTTTGAGATAATGTTCTCTCCTTCAACACATTCTTCATCACTTCCAGAGAATTCGCCCCCTCCCCCACCCTACGACTCACTTCCGCTTCCATGGTTACATTTGCTCCTAAGTCCACTTCTAGATATCTAAATCACTTCACTTCCTCCAGTTATTATCCATTTAATCTAACAACCCAATCAACTTGTCCCTCAACCCTACTGAACCTAATAACCTCGCTCTTATTCACATTTACTCTCAACTTTCTCCTTTCACACACTTTTCCAAACTCAGTCAGTAACCTCTGAGTTTCTCACTCGAATCAGCCATCAGATCCGATTCATTGGCGAACAACAACTAACTCACTTTTCAGGCCCTTTCATCCCCAACATACTACATACTCACCCCTCTCTCCAAAACTTCAGCACTTATCTCCCTAACCACCCCATCCATAAACAAATTAAACCAGACATTACACACCCCTGCTGCAGACCAACTGTGACTGGGAACATCCACTCTCCTCTCTTCCTACTCGTACATATGCCTTATCCTCTTGATAAAAACTTCTCACTGCTTCTAGCAGCTTACCTCCCACACCATATATTTTCTGACCTTCCACAAAGCATCTCTATCAACCCTATCATACACCTTCTCCAGATCCATAAATGCCACATATAAAACCATGTTTTTCTAAGTATTTCTCATTGATTCATACTGCTTTCTTAGAATCTCATTAATCTTTAAAAGTAAGTTCCATGCTTAGGGAGCCAATGGAGTTTATGGTCCTCACTTTACATTTTGTATATGAGCACAAGGATTTGGGGTTACATCTTATTCATCAATGGCTCTTTCCTCTCCTTCCTTTTATCACTTTCAAATGACATTCTGAGTTTATCGTCAATGTCCCATAATCACGTTTCCTTTTCTTTCCTGGGTGAGCTGTGGATACCTCATGTGTGCATTTCTTTTTCACCTCCTGTATATACCCTTGACCTTTTGTTCTCCCTGGGATATCTTTACTGCATATTTGGAGTACCTAAATGGTCATGTCATTAACACACTCCTCCTCTGTTTTGGTATTTAGCAAGGTTCTCATTATGTCACAGACATCTCACTGATTACATCCACTTATATCATCTATTTACCATTAAAACTGAATTTACTGAATATACCTCAATGGCTAGGTTTAGCATCCAAACTTGTTTTTACTTGAATTTGGCTGTGGTCAGAGTACAGGGTGTTTGAGATTGATATCATATATTAGGGGTACATTATTTGTACAGATTATTAACTCCACAATTGTTATTTGTTTTGGGTGCTTTTGATATTTGTTGGCTGAAGGAGAACTTGTCACATAGTCTGAATAACTCTTGTTTCTCAATCTGTTTGTCTGAGCTGTTTCCACTGTTAATAGTTTCATTGTTGTTTCCCATCTGTCTCTGTATAATGTGTGGTAGACTGTTGTCCCCTAAAACGAAGTATATTTGGGACTTGGTTTCATGGGTAAAGATATAGTTCTATATTTCTTACTTGTTCAGCAAATGCTTGTAGCTTTGCACCTAGTGGTTTACAGATCAGTACATGACCTGATTTGGATTAATTTTGACAACAAATGTTTCTTCTAGATTTGTGGAGTTCAGTTGTTATAAGAAAATCTATTAAAAAAGTCCAACTCCTCTATATGATATTCAAGTCCTGTTGCATCTTTACAGGTTGTAGTTTGGGATCCATACCTCACTATTCACGATGTCTTTCTTACATGCTTTAAGGAAAGCTGCAAATGCTGAATCTGAATTGATTAGCATGCCACTTACACACAGGATTTTATCTGTTCTATATGAGTTAAGTCCCTATATGTTGGAATATATAAAGGATGTTTCATGGCTTCTCTTTGTGTTGTTTTGGAGGGTTAATTTGCTCTGTTCTGCTGAATCTGGAAGAGTACTTTTGAACAATCTTTTGATCTTTAAGAATTCTTTTTTCATAAGAAAATAATCCTTTTGTCAATATGTGATTTGAAAAAGTTATTTTTTACATTAACTAAGAAAAAAGTGTCTATATTAATATCTAATTATGGAAAACCTAGGAAAAAAATTATATTAGATTAGATAATCTAAAAGACAGGAAAGTTTTAGAAATACATATGACATATTGTTTTGAATATATTATTATTTCTAGTTACTGAAAATAGCATGAACACAAAATTGGGTACAAAAGTGTGGAAAAAGGGATCCTATCACCAAATCATTGCTATGCATCAGAATTCTAACAATAGCATGCAGGTCAATAAATGCAACAAAACTAAATACCTCTAATTAGTTGATTAAAATGATATCCAGCTCTAAAAGAATACTATCAAAATGTACTTAAAAGACACAGTAATAATTCGTCTTAGTGAAATCATCCAAGTACAACTGGTAAAAAACTAAAGAAATACAATGACTCACCAATATGCATCCCTTTCTTTTTGGCGCCTTTGTCGGGCAGTGCGAGGTGGAGTTTTCCCAAATTCTTTTAAGTAATGAGCTAGTTCCTCCTCTTCTTGTGAGAAAGAGTCAAAGCTCTCAAGTCTCTCAACATCTGCTGGAACTAATTCATCACTACCGCCAACACTTCTGCAATATCAATTCAGTTTGAGTGCAACAGTGAAAAGATAAATGGAACATGAGCATCAACATAAGGATGTCCTCAAATACATATGATACAGATATACAAAAGACTGAGTACACAAAAGCGTGATTAATATGTTTCCAGTAAAAAAAGATTCATGATTTGACATCTATCAGGGGGTTAAGCAAGGGCTCATCAGATCACACAATAATGATATATAGGATAGCTTTCTGTATTAAGGGGTCTAGGACAAGAACAATGAGTGAAAAAATAAGGAGAATAAAGTACAGAAGTTGAAAAACTCAACTTCCAAAAGAGGTTAAGTGAAACGCTGAAAGCTATAAAAAAGAAACAGAACATACGAGGTTAAGGGGACATGAAGGCACAAAGGTGTGAGGCACATTAAGAACAGGATGTGGACAGAAAGGAACATGATGAAATGACCATTTAAGAAAACTGATTGAAAAGAAAAAGAGAGTCTGGAAGAACATGAATCCTCAACAAAATAAAGGCAAAGACTACAGATGAAAGTCATGAATAAAAACCTCCAAAAATGAAATACATATGAATTAAAGGAAAAAATTCAAGATCATTGGAGAGGGATAAATAAAAATCTGGGTGAGAATGATAACTGCTGTGAAAGGAGGTAAACAAAAGTAAATGTCAGGTGTGTGAAAAGCAAAGGTGTACTAGATTAGCCTGGAAAACTAATGGTGATAAAGGATGAACTTTGTATGAGACAAAAAAAAAAATACTTTAAGGAACAAATTCATGAGGATAATATAAGAGATACAAAAGGATCAGAGGGTAAGAGAGTTTACAATATGTATTAGGCAAAGGAAGATAATTACTAAGGAGTTAATAAGAGCAAAAATTTGCCTAAAAAATGGAAGAGTTGGGAAAACAGATAAGAGTGGTAGGTGAGATAGTGAGGAATAATGGTGAAACTACTGATGAATGGATTTGGAAAGTGCATTTGGCAATATAGATAAGTGGCTGTATGCCTGATTATCAGACAAAGGCACCAGAGTAACTGTCCCATTGATACAATACTTAAACTACTGCAGCCATCAATTTACAATGCATGCTTCACTGCAAATATCAACTGGCAACATAATGGTTCCCAACATCATTTGAATTCCAACCTAATATCTAATTCCACCACTTATCCATAGAGGTTTTGAGCATTATGCCACCAAAGCTGGAAAAAATATTGTATGCCTCTGTCATCCATATGTCATCATAAAAGGTGAAATAAATATTCAAGCTCCCACCCTCTCTTATACAATAAAAACACCAACTAATGAAGATCTATTTATTCTAAGAATAAAGAAATATTACTTTAGTATTACTTTTTGCATTTTGGTAATAAGAAAATTATTGAAATCACAACATATGTGACAAGATAATTCCTTTCATACTTGATGGTTGTTTCCCATGTTAGAGGTAGCACCAGGAACAGACAAAAAAAAAAAAAAAAAAAAGACTTCATTTGCTCACATTCACTCTATCTGTTATGTGTAATGCATCAAAACAACAGCAATGCAGACCATTCAGTGGTTTCCCTTGGCTGCTTCATATGCCTTGATGCAATTCATTCACAGCACATCATCCCCTGTATATCATTTTTTTCCAATTCACACTATCCTATGCACACCTTTCACCCTCCTGCATTTTCAGGCCTCAAGCACACAAGATCTTTTTCAAACCATCTTTCTTTCTCCAATTTGGTCTCCCCTTTCTCCTTAACCCCTCGACTTCCGACACATATATCCTCTTTGTCAACCTCTCCTCACTCATTTTCTTCAAATGTCCAAACCATTTCAGCACACCCTCATCAGCTCTTTCAACCACCCTCTTCTTATTACCACACCTCTCTTTCCCTTTTCTCACATACTTGATCAAACCATCTCACACCACATACTGTCCACAAACATTTCATTTTCAATACATCTACCCTACTCCATACATGCTCATCTACAGCCTATGCCTCACATCCATATAACACTGTTAAGACTACTATACCTTCAAACATACCCATTTTCACCCTACCAGATGAAGAACTCTCTCTCCACACATTTCTCAATGTTCCCAGAAACACAGCATCCTCACCCACCACATGACACTTCTGCTCATACCGTTCCATTTGCTGCTATGTCCACTCCCAGCATCTAAAAAGACTCCATTTCCTCCAAATTTTCTCAGTTCAAACTCACAGCCCAATTAACCTGTCCCTCTGCACTGCTAAATCTAATAACTTTGCTTTCAATCCAATGTACTCTCAACTTCCTCCTTTTAAATGCTCTTCCAAACATGGACATCAACTTCTGCAGTTTCTCAGCTGATTCTGCCAACAGTGTTGTCACTGACAAACAACAACTGACTCATATTCCAGGCCTCCTCATCCCTACAGACTGCATTCTTGTCCCTATCTCTAAGACCCTTACATTTACCTCCCTCACCATCCCATCCTTAAACAAATCAAAAAGCCTTGGTGACTTCAAACAACCCTGCTACAGACAAACCTTCACCTAAAACCACTCATCCCCTCCTTCCCCACTTGCACACACACCTTACACTCTTGATAAAAATTTCTCACTGCTTCTAAAATCTTTACTCCTACACAATATATGTGTACGGCCTTCCACAAGGCATCTCTGTCAACCCTATCAAATGCTCTCTCTACACCCATAAATGCCATATACAAATCCTTCTATTTCTTTAAATATTTCTAAAAACATCTTCAAAGCAAACAACTGATCAATACACCCTCACTCCCTCTACCATCCCCCCCAATCTGATATTCTGTACATGCCTTCACCCTCTTAATTCCCAATCTCCCACAAAACTTATACATTTGTAGCACAAACATTCATTTTGTTCCCCTTGCCTCTATACAATGGTAATATAAGTGCATTTATCTTATCCCCAAACATCTCACTCTGATCAATTCATATGCTGAGAAGCCTAACTAACCAATCAAAACATCCACCCCTTTTTTTTCATATATACTTGATCACTGTTTACCTCATGAGTAAGGTAGTGCCAGTAAACAGATGAATCCACATTTGCTCACACTCATTTTCTAGCATTCATGTGTAATGTCCTGAAACCACAGCTCCCTATCCAGGCTCCACAGACCTTTCCATGGTTTACCTGGACACTCATATACCCCAGTTTAACACACTTGTCCTCTTTGTCAACTTTCCCTCAGTCATTCTCTCCATATGTCCAAACCATTTCAACACACCCTCTGCTCCCTTAACCATACTTTTGTTATTTCCACACATCTCTCTTACCCTTTCATTCCTTACTCGATCAAACCACCACACACCACATATTGTTCTCAAACATTTCATTTACAACACATCCACCCTCCTCCACATAACCCTATCACTAGCCCATACCTTACAACCATTTAATAGTGTTGGAACCACTATTCCCTCAAACATACCCACTTTTGCACTCTAACATTATCTCTTTCCACACATACTTCACTCCCAGAGCCTTCACCCCCTTCCCCACCCTATGACTCACTTCTGCTTCCATGGTTCCATTCACTTCCAAGCTTACTCCCAAGATATCTAAAACACTTCAATTCCTCCAATTTTTGTCCCTCAACCTTGCTGAACCTAATAACCTTGTTATCATTCACGTTCACTCTCAGCTTTCTCATTTCACACACTCCTCCAAATTCAGTCATCAACTTATGCATTTTCTCTCTCGAATCAGCCACTAGTGTTGTATCATTGATGAACAACAGACTCACTTCCCAGGCCCACTCATCCCTAACAGACTGCATACTCGCCCCTCTCCAAGACTTTCATTTACTTCCCTAACCACCCCATCCATGAACAAATTAAACCATGTGGACATCATACACCCCTGCCATACACCAGTCTTCATTGGGAACCATTCACTCTCTTCCGACTTGTATACATGCCTTGCACCCTTGATAAAAACTTCTTACTGATTCTAGCAGTTTACCTACCAAGCCACATATTCTTAAGACCTTCCACAAAGCATCTCTGTCAACTCTATCACATGTCTTCTCTAGATCTATAAATGCCACATATAAATCCATCTGATTTTATAAGTATTTTTCATCCACTGTTTTCAAAGCTAACACCTGATCCTCACATCCTCTATCACTTCTGAAACCACACTGCTCCTCCCCAGTCTGATGTTCTGTCCATGCCTTTATCCTCTCAGTTAATACCCTCCCATACAATTTACCAGTGTACTCAACAAACTTATGCCTCTATAGTTTATCCCCTTCATCCCCTTTGCCCTTATACAATGGCACTATACATGCACTCCCCCAATCCTCAGGCTCTTCACTATGATCCATACATACACTGAATACCCTATCAACCAATCAACAACACAGTCACCCCCCTTTCTTAATGAATTCAACTGTAATACCTTCCACTTCCACTGCCTTGATACATTTCATCTTCCGCAGGTCTTCACCACCTCTTCTCTCTTCACCAGACAGCTTTCCATGACTCTCTCACTTCACATACCACCCTGACCAAAGCTCCCTATATCTCCCACTCTATCATCAAACCCAGTTAACATTCCTTCAAAATAATCACTTCATCTCCTCCTCGCTCCATTCCTACCTGCTATCACTTACCCTTTTGCCCTCTTCACCGATGTTTCCATTTCTTCTCTTTTCTTACACATATTATTCATCTCATTCCAATACATCTTTTTATACTCCCTAAAGTCTAATGATACTCTCTCACCCCAACTCTCATTTGCCCTCTTTTTCAATCCCTGCATCTTCCTCGTGACCTGCTGCTTTCTCTTATACATCTTCCAATCATTTGCACTCCTTCCTTGTAAGTATTGCCCAAATGCCTCTCTTTTCTCTTTCACTAGCAGCTTTACTTCTTCACCCCACCACTCACTACCCTTTCTAATCTGTACACCTCCCACCTTTTGTATGCCACATTCATCTCTTGCATATGCCATCACTGCTTCCTTAAATACCTCCCATTCCTCACTCACTCTCTTCTCTTCATTTCCTCTCAACTTTTGCCACTGTACACTCAATCTCTCCCGGTATTTCTTCAAATGTCTCCTTTTCAAGATCACTTACTCTCACCAATCTCTTCTCCCTAACATTGTTTCCTCTTTTTTGAAAACCTCTACAAATCTTCACTCTTGCCTCCACAAGATAGTAATCAGATATCCCACCAGCTGACCCCCTAAGCACAGTTACATGCAAAAGTCTCTTTTTTACACACCTATCAATATGTAATCTAATTATGCCCACTGACTATCTCCAACTCACATATGTATACCTGTGTATATCACTCTTTTTAAACCATGCATTCCCAATTACCAGTCTTTTTTCAGAACAAAAATCCAAAAGCTCTTCACCATTTCCATTCATAACACTAAATACCCCATGCAAACCAATCCTACCCTCAACTGCCACATTACTTTCCTTCACATCTGAATCACCCATCACTAATACCCGATATCATGCATCAAAACTGTTGACACACTAACTCAACTGCTCCCAAAACATTTGCCTCTCATGATCTTTCTTATGGTCTGGTGCAAAAGCACTGATAATCAACCATCTTTTACCACCAACTTTCAGTTTCACCCACATCAAGCTAGAATTTACTTCCTTGCACTCTATCACATGCTCCCACAACTCCTGCTTCAGGAGTAGTGCTACTCCTTCCTTATCTCTTTGTCCTCTCACCAACCCCTGACTTTACTCCCAAGACATTTCCAAACCATTCTTCCCCTTTACCCTTGAGCTTCATTTCACTCATGCCAGAACATCCAGGTTTCTTTCCTCAAACATACCACCTATCTCTCCTTTTTTCTCACCTTGATTACATCCACACATTCAGACATCCAAATCTAAGTCTTCAAGAAGGATGAGCACTCCCGCCTAGACTCCTTCTGTTTCCTTTTTTAGAAATTGAAATACAAGGAGGGGAGGGTTTCCAGTCCTCCACTTCCACACTCTTTAGCTGCCTTCTACAACACATAGGGAATACTGAGGTAGAATTCTTTCTCCCATACCCCAGAGATAAGTCACCCCCTTTTCTGAGATATTCATTTGCGATAATCCATCTTACTGCATCTCACCTCATGAATGGTTTTCACCACCTCTCTCTTCATCAAACCACTTTCCATGACTCTTTCACTTACCACACCTTCCTGACTCAAATACCTTACATCTGCCACTCTATCAGCAAACACATTAAAAAAATCCTTCAAAATACTTACTCCATCTCCTCAACACTATTTGTAACCACATCTCTATCTGCCTTGAACTACCGTCCAATTAGCCTTACATCAATGTTAGGTAAAATAATGGAAAAATACAATAAAATTGTCACGTTTCTAAAAGACGAAATCATATCAAACAACCAACACGGTTTCAGCTATTAAAGATCCTGCCTGACAAATTTGTTGGAATTCTTTTGTTATCAGAATTGGGGCAAAAAATTACTGTCTTGTGTAGTATCTCTAGATTTCCAAAAGGCTTTCGATAAAGTACCTCACAAGAGACTTTTACATAAACTCAAAGCACATGGAATCTGTGAAGAACTCTGTACATGGATCAAAGACTGGCTTACCAGAAGAAAGCAGAGTGTAGTATTAAACGGTGAAGACTTACAATGGCTAGACGTAATGAGTGGTGTACCACAGGGGTCGGTCCTAGGCCCAATTCTTTTCATGATATACATTAATGACATAGAACTCGGTCTCATATCTAATATCTCGAAATTTGCTGATGATACTAAACTAGGAGGAACAGCTGTACACAGGTGGGAATGCGAAGTGATACAAAGAGATCTCAACTTATTAGCAGTGTAGTCAAACAGACAGCAAATGAAGTTTAATGTAGACAAGTATAAAGTTATGCACTTTGGAGGCAAGAATATACATTACAACTACACACTATTCAGAAACTCTCTAATGAGAGTAAATGAAGAAAAGGACCTTGGAATAGTCATTAGCAACAATATGAAATACACTAAACAGCATCAAGCAGCAAGTAAAAAAAAGACAACAAATGTTAGGTTTCAAAGCCAGGAACATAGATTACAAGACACCAGAAACAATTCTCACACTTTATAATTCTCTAGTGAAACCACACCTTAAATATGCAGTCCAGATTTGGTCCCCAAACTATAAAAAAGAAGAGGAAAAATTAGAGCAAGTACAAAGACAGGCGACAAAATTGATCCCATCCCTTAGAAATCTGGCATATGAATAGAGGCTAAAATGATTGAATCCCTTCTCCCTTAAAAGACACACTCTTCATGGTGACTTAATCCCAGTGTTCAAAATTCTGAAAAAGGTCGAGAAAGTAAACTACTAGCATCTTTTCAAAATGCAAAAAAAATACAGTTGCTATGACAAATGGAATAAAACTCAAACCTAAACGATGTAGTGTGGACATGGGGAAAAGAATTCTTTTCCTATAGGTGTGTTGAGCGCTAGAATAAGTTACTGTCAGATGTAGTGAATGCCAAAACTATAAATACCTTCAAAAGCCGAATAGACAAATATTCTATAAATTCAGATATACTCTGAGAAAAATGCCAGAAATAAATGCATAAATAACAGCAGTAAAGGGCACACTAGAAGGTTAATGTGCAGCAGTAGGGAGTCAGTGATAGCTTAAAAACTATTAAGTGGAATTACATTTTTTTGCAGTTAATTCTTTTTTTTAGACAACCCAATCGTGGGCCAATCAGGATCCTGTTGTCCGTCTTTCTCAAGCCATGTAACCAATGTCACCATATGCTCTCTTATTTTTCTCACACTATCAATTTCCTTCCAAAACATCTTATTCTCCCTGAAGTTTACCAACATTCACTCACCCCAACTCCCATTTGCCTTCTTTTTTAACCACTGCATCTTCCTCTTGACCTCTTGTTGATTTCTCTGCTCATCTTCAAAACACTTACACTGCTTCCTTGTATGTACTCCCCATATATCTCTCTTTTCTCTTTCTCTTGTAGCTTTATCTAACCACTAACTACCCTTTCTCACCTGTCCATTCCCATCTGCATGCCACACACTTCCCTAGCACATGCCAACATTGTCTCCCTAAATAACTCCCATTCCTCACACACCTAAAGCTTCTATTATCCCTACCTTTTGCCATATCACAATAAATTTCTCTTCATAAAAGTCTCTTTTCCAGGCTCTCTTACTTTTACCACCTTCTTCTCAACCATACTGTTTCCTCCTTCAAAAACCTCTACAAATATTCATCCTATTCTCTCCAAGGTAATGATCATACATCCCACCAGCTACCCCTCTCAGCATATTCATATCCAGTGGTTTGTAATCCAATAATCCTTACTTACCATCTCTGCTGCTAACCTACATATATTCACACATATCCCTCTTTTTAAACCAGGTATGCCAAGTCATCAGTACTTTTCCAGCAAACAAACTGACAAGCTGTTCACCATTTCCAACCACCTTACTGAACACCTCCATGCCCCCCCCCAAGTTCTATCCCCAACTGCCACATTACTTACCTTCACACTAAAATCATCCATTACCAATACCTGGTATCAAGCATAAAAACTGTAGAAACTATGACTCAGTTGAGAGTAAATTTGAATAAGAGCAAGGTTATCAAGTTCAGTAAGGTTAAGGGGCAAGTTAACTGGGAGGTAAGTTTGAATGGAGAAAAATTGAAAGAAGTGAAGTGTTTTAGATATCTGGGAGTGGACTCAGCAGCGGATGGAACCATGGAAGCGAAAATGAGTCACAGGACTGGGGAGGGGGTGAAGGGTCTCGGAGTAATGAAGAATGAGTGGAAGGTGAGAACATTATCTTGGAAAGCAAAAATGGGTATGTTTGAAGGAATAGTGGTTCCAACAACGTTATATTGTTGCAAGGCATGGGCAATAGATAAGGTTGTACGAAGGAGGGTGGATGTGTTGGAAATGAGATGTTTGAGAATAATATGTGGTGTGAGGTGGTTTGATCGAATAAGTAATGAATGGGTAAGAGAGGTGTGGTAATAAAAAGAGTGTGGTTGAGAGAGCAGAAGAGGGTGTATTGAAATGGTTTGGTCACATGGAGAGAATAAGTGAGGAAAGATTGACAAAGAAGATATGTGTGTCAGAGGTGGAGGAAACGAGGAGAAGTGGGAGACCTAATTGGAGGAGGAAGGATGGAGTGAAAAAGATTTTGAGCAATCGGGGCCTGAAGATACAGGAGGGTGAAAGGCATGCAAGGAATAGAGTGAATTGGAACGATGTAGTATGCTGGGGTTGACGTGCTGTTAATGGACTAAGCTAGGGCATGTGAAACGTCTGGGACAAACCATTTAAAGTTTTGTGGGGCCTGGATATGGAAAGGGAGCTGTGTGTGAACAAATGTGACCTTTGTTGTCTTTTCCTAGAGCTACCTCACGCGTGTATGGGGAGAGGGGGGGTGCCATTGCATATGTGGCGGGGTGGTGATGGAAATGGATGAAGGCAGCAAGTATGAATATGTACACGTGTATATGTACACATGTCTGTGTAGGTATATATGTGTGTGTGTGTGTGTGTGTGTGGGAGTTTATGTACATACATGTGTATATGGGTGGGTTGAGCCATTCTTTCATATGTTTCCTTGTGCTACTTTGCTAACACGGGAGACAGCGGCTAAGTATAACAAAAATAATATATATCATATCTATTTATTTCATTTATTATACTTTGTCACTGTCTCCCGCGTTAGCAAGGAAGCGCAAGGAAACAAATGAAAGAATGGCTCAACCCACCCACATAAACATGTATATACATACACGTCCACACATGAACATATACATACCTATACATTTCAACGTATACATGAATATACATACACAGACATATCTACATTCTTTTTTATTTATTATACTTTATCGGTCTCCCGCGTTAGTGAGGTAACGCAAGGAAACAGACGAAAGAATGGCCCAACCAACCAACATACACATGTATATACACATACGTCCACACACGCACATATACATACCTATACATCTCAGCGCACACACACACACACACATATATATATATATATATATATATATATATATATATATATATATATATATATATTTTTTTTTTTTTTTTTATACTTTGTCGCTGTCTCCCGCGTTTGCGAGGTAGCGCAAGGAAACAGACGAAAGAAATGGCCCAACCCCCCCCATACACATGTACATACACACGTCCACACACGCAAATATACATACCTACACAGCTTTCCATGGTTTACCCCGGACGCCCCACATGCCTTGATTCAATCCACTGACAGCACGTCAACCCCTGTATACCACATCGCTCCAATTCACTCTATTCCTTGCCCTCCTTTCACCCTCCTGCATGTTCAGGCCCCGATCTAACAAAATCCTTTTCACTCCATCTTTCCACCTCCAATTTGGTCTCCCTCTTCTCCTCGTTCCCTCCACCTCCGACACATATATCCTCTTGGTCAATCTTTCCTCACTCATTCTCTCCATGTGCCCAAACCATTTCAAAACACCCTCTTCTGCTCTCTCAACCATGCTCTTTTTATTTCCACACATCTCTCTTACCCTTACGTTACTTACTCGATCAAACCACCTCACACCACACATTGTCCTCAAACATCTCATTTCCAGCACATCCATCCTCCTGCGCACAACTCTATCCATAGCCCACGCCTCGCAACCATATATATATATATATATATATATGTATATATATATATATATATATATATATATATATATATATATATATATATATATATATATATATCATTAATTTATTTATTTATTTTGCTTTGTCGCTATCTCCCACGTTTGTGAGGTAGCGCAAGGACACAGACAAAAGAAATGGCCCAACCCACCCCCATACACAATGTATACACACACACACGTCCACTCACGCAAATATACATACCTATACATCTCAATGTACAAATATATATACACACACAGACATATACATATATACCCATGCACACAATACACACTGTCTGCCCCCATTCACTCCCATCGCCACCTCGCCACACATGGAATACCATCCCCCTCCCCACTCATGAGTGCGAGGTAGCACTAGGAAAAGACAACAAAGGCCCCATTCGTTCACACTCAGTCTCTAGCTGCCACGCAATAATGCCCGACACCACAGCTCCCTTTCCACATCCAGGCCCCACACAACTTTCCATGGTTTACCCCAGACGCTTCACATGCCCTGATTCAATCCACTGACAGCACGTCAACCCCGGTATACCACATCGATCCAATTCACTCTATTCCTTGCCCTCCTTTCACCCTCCTGCATGTTCAGGCCCCAATCACACAAAATCTTTTTCACTCCATCTTTCCATCTCCAATTTGGTCTCCCACTTCTCCTCGTTCCCTCCACCTCTGACACATGTATCCTCTTGGTCAATCTTTCCTCACTCATTCTCTCCATGTGCCCAAACCATTTCAAAACACCCTCTTCTGCTCTCTCAACCACGCTCTTTTTATTTCCACACATCTCTCTTACCCTTACATTACTTACTCGATCAAACCACCTCACACCACACATTGTCCTCAAACATCTCATTTCCAGCACATCCACCCTCCTGCGCACAACTCTATCCATAGCCCACGCCTCCCAACCATACAACATTGTTGGAACCACTATTCCTTCAAACATACCCATTTTTGCTTTCCGAGATAATGTTCTCGACTTCCACACATTCTTCAAGGCTCCCAGGATTTTCGCCCCCTCCTCCACCCTATGATTCACTTCCGCTTCCATGATTCCATCTGCTGCCAGATCCACTCCCAGATATCTAAAACACTTCACTTCCTCCAGTTTCTCTCCATTCAAACTTACCTCCCAATTGACTTAGACAATCAACCCTACTGTACCTAATAACCTTGCTCTTATTCACATTTACTCTTAACTTTCTTCTTTCACACACTTTACCAAACTCAGTCACCAGCTTCTGCAGTTTCTCACATGAATCAGCCACCAGCACTGTATCATCAGCGAACAACAACTGACTCACTTCCTAAGCTCTCTCATCCACAACATACTTCATACTTGCCCCACTTTCCAAAACTCTTGCATTCACCTCCCTAACAACCCCATCCATAAACATATTAAACAACCATGGAGACATCACACACCCCTGCCGCAAACCTACATTCAATGAGAACCAATCACTTTCCTCTCTTCCTACACGTACACATGCCTTACATCCTCGATAAAAACTTTTCACTGCTTCTAACAGCTTGCCCCCACACCATATATTCTTAATACCTTCCACAGAGCATCTCTATCAACTCTATCATATGCCTTCTCCAGATCCATAAATGCTACATACAAATCCATTTGCTTTTCTAAGTATTTCTCACATACATTCTTCAAAGCAAACACCTGATCCACACATCCTCTACCACTTCTGAAACTACACTGCTCTTCCCCAATCTGATGCTCTGTACATGCCTTCACCCTCTCACTCAATACCCTCCCATATAATTTACCAGGAATACTCAACAAACTTATACCTCTGTAATTTGAGCACTCACTCTTATCCCCTTTGCCTTTGTACTATGGAACTACACACGCATTCCGCCCATCCTCAGGCACCTCACCATGAGTCATACATACATTAAATAACCTTACCAACCAGTCAAATATACAGTCACCCCCTTTCTTAATAAATTCCACTGCAATACCATCCAAACCTGCTGTCTTGCCGGCTTTCATCTTCTGCAAAAGCTTTTACTACCTCTTCTCTGTTTACCAAATCATTTTCCCTAATCCTCTCACTTTGCACACCATCTCGACCAAAAAACCCTATATCTGCCACTCTATCATCAAACATATTCAACAAACCTTCAAAATACTCACTCCATCTCCTTCTCACATCACCACTACTTGTTATCCCCTCCCCATTTGCGCCATTCACTGAAGTTCCCATTTGCTCCCTTGTTTTACGCACTTTATTTACCTCCTTCCAGAACATCTTTTTATTCTCCCTAAAATTTAATGATACTCTCTCACCCCAATTCTCATTTGCCCTCCTTTTCACCTCTTGCACCTTTCTCTTGACCTCCTGTCTCTTTCTTTTATACATCTCCCACTCAATTGCATTTTTTCCCTGCAAAAATCGTCCAAATGCCTCTCTCTTCTCTTTCACTAATAATCTTACTTCTTCATCCCACCACTCACTACCCTTTCTAATCAACCCACCTCCCACTCTTCTCATGCCACAAGCATCTTTTGCGCAATCCATCACTGATTCCCTAAATACATCCCATTCCTCCCCCACTCCCCTTACTTCCATTGTTCTCAACTTTTTCCATTCTGTACTCAATCTCTCCTGGTACTTCCTCACACAAGTCTCCTTCCCAAGCTCGCTTACTCTCACCACCCTCTTCACCCCAACATTCACTCTTCTTTTCTGAAAACCCATACAAATCTTCACCTTAGCCTCCACAAGATAATGATCAGACATCCTTCCAGTTGCACCTCTCAGCACATTAACATCCAAAAGTCTCTCTTTCGCGCGCCTGTCAATTAACACGTAATCCAATAACGCTCTCTGGCCATCTCTCCTACTTGCATACGTATACTTATGTATATCTCGCTTTTTAAACCAGGTATTCCCAATCACCAGTCCTTTTTCAGCACATATATATATATATGCCGGCAAGGCAGCAGGTTTGGATGGTATTGCAGTGGAATTTATTAAAAAAGGGGGTGACTGTATTGTTGACTGGTTGGTAAGGTTATTTAATGTATGTATGACTCATGGTGAGGTGCCTGAGGATTGGCGGAATGCGTGCATAGTGCCATTGTACAAAGGCAAAGGGGATAAGAGTGAGTGCTCAAATTACAGAGGTATAAGTTTGTTGAGTATTCCTGGTAAATTATATGGGAGGGTATTGATTGAGAGGGTGAAGGCATGTACAGAGCATCAGATTGGGGAAGAGCAGTGCGGTTTCAGAAGTTGTAGAGGATGTGTGGATCAGGTGTTTGCTTTGAAGAATGTATGTGAGAAATACTTAGAAAAGCAAATGGATTTGTATGTAGCATTTATGGATCTGGAGAAGGCATATGATAGAGTTGATAGAGATGCTCTGTGGAAGGTATTAAGAATATATGGTGTGGGAGGCAAGTTGTTAGAAGCAGTGAAAAGTTTTTATCGAGGATGTAAGGCATGTGTACGTGTAGGAAGAGAGGAAAGTGATTGGTTCTCAGTGAATGTAGGTTTGCGGCAGGGGTGTGTGATGTCTCCATGGTTGTTTAATTTGTTTATGGATGGGGTTGTAAGGGAGGTAAATGCAAGAGTCCTGGAAAGAGGGGCAAGTATGAAGTCTGTTGGGGATGAGAGAGCTTGGGAAGTGAGTCAGTTGCTGTTCGCTGATGATACAGCGCTGGTGGCTGATTCATGTGAGAAACTGCAGAAGCTGGTGACTGAGTTTGGTAAAGTGTGTGGAAGAAGAAAGTTGAGAGTAAATGTGAATAAGAGCAAGGTTATTAGGTACAGTAGGGGTGAGGGTCAAGTCAATTGGGAGGTGAGTTTGAATGGAGAAAAACTGGAGGAAGTGAAGTGTTTTAGATATCTGGGAGTGGATCTGTCAGCGGATAGAACCATGGAAGCGGAAGTGGATCATAGGGTGGGGGAGGGGGCGAAAATTTTGGGAGCCTTGAAAAATGTGTGGAAGTCGAGAACATTATCTCGGAAAGCAAAAATGGGTATGTTTGAGGGAATAGTGGTTCCAACAATGTTGTATGGTTGCGAGGCGTGGGCTATGGATAGAGATGTGCGTAGGAGGATGGATGTGCTGGAAATGAGATGTTTGAGGACAATGTGTGGTGTGAGGTGGTTTGATCGAGTAAGTAACGTAAGGGTAAGAGAGATGTGTGGAAATAAAAAGAGCGTGGTTGAGAGAGCAGAAGAGGGTGTTTTGAAATGGTTTGGGCACATGGAGAGAATGAGTGAGCAGAGATTGACCAAGAGGATATATGTGTCGGAGGTGGAGGGAACGAGGAGAAGAGGGAGACCAAATTGGAGGTGGAAAGATGGAGTGAAAAAGATTTTGTGTGATCGGGGCCTGAACATGCAGGAGGGTGAAAGGAGGGCAAGGAATAGAGTGAATTGGAGTCATGTGGTATACAGGGGTTGACGTGCTGTTAGTGGATTGAATCAAGGCATGTGAAGCGTCTGGGGTAAACCATGGAAAGCTGTGTAGGTATGTATATTTGCGTGTGTGGACGTGTGTATGTACATGTGTATGGGGGGGGGGGGCCATTTCTTTCGTCTGTTTCCTTGCGCTACCTCGCAAACGCGGGAGACAGCGACAAAGTATAAAAAAAAAAAAAAAAAAAAAAAATATATATATATATATATATATATATATATATATATATATATATATATATATATTTCTGGCGGGGGGCCAGATATCCTCCCCTCCTTGTATTTTTTTTAACTTTATAAAATGGGAAACAGAAGGAGGAGTCACGTGGGGAGTGCTCATCCTCCTCAAAGGCTCAGACTGGGGTGTCTAAATGTGTGTGGATGTAACCAAGATGTGAAAAAAGGAGAGATAGGTAGTATGTTTGAGGAAAGGAACCTGGATGTTTTGGCTCTGAGTGATACTAAGCTCAAGGGTAAAGGGGAAGAGTGGTTTGGGAATGTCTTGGGAGTAAAGTCAGGGGTTAGTGAGAGGACAAGAGCAAGGGAAGGAGTAGCACTACTCCTGAAACAGGAGTTGTGGGAGAGTGTGATAGAATGTAAGAAAGTAAATTCTTGATTAATATGGGTAAAACTGAAAGTTGATGGAGAGAGATGGGTGATTATTGGTGCATATGCACCTGGGCATGAAAAAAAAGATCATGAGAGGGAAGTGTTTTGGGAGCAGCTGAATGAGTGTGTTAGTGGTTTTGATGCACAAGACCGGGTTATAATGATGGGTGATTTGAATGCAAAGGTGAGTAATGTGGCAGTTGAGGGAATAATTGGTATACATGGGGTGTTCAGTGTTGTAAATGGAAATGGTGAAGAGCTTGTAGATTTATGTGCTGAAAAAGGGCAGTTGATTGGGAATACCTGGTTTAAAAAGCGAGATATACATAAGTATACGTATGTAAGTAGGAGAGATGGCCAGAGAGCTTTATTGGATTACGTGTTAATTGACAAGCGTGTGAAAGAGAGACTTTTGGATGTTAATGTGCTGAGAGGTGCAACTGGAGGGATGTCTGATCATTATCTTGTGGAGGCAAAGGTGAAGATCTGTATGGGTTTTCAGAAAAGAAGAATGAATGTTGGGGTGAAGAGGGTGGTGTGAGTAGGTGAGCTTGGGAAGGAGACTTGTGTGAGGAAGTACCACGAGAGATTGAGTACAGAATGGAAAAAGGTGAGTACAATGGAAGTAAGGGGAGTGGGGGAGGAATGGGATGTATTTAGGGAATCAGTGATGGATTGCACAAAAGATGCTTGTGGCATGAGAAGAGTGGGAGGTGGGTTGATTAGAAAGGGTAGTGAGTGGTGGGATGAAGAAGTAAGATTATTAGTGAAAGAGAAGAGAGAGGCATTTGGACAATTTTTGCAGGGAAAAAATGCAACTGAGTGGGAGATGTATAAAAGAAAGAGACAGGAGGTCAAGAGAAAGGTGCAAGAGGTGAAAAAGAGGGCAAATGAGAGTTGGTGTGAGAGAGTATCATTACATTTCAGGGAGAATAAAAAGATGTTCTGGAAGGAGGTAAATAAAATGCGTAAGACAAGGGAGCAAATGGTAACTTCAGTGAAGGGCGCAAATGGGGAGGTGATAACAAGTAGTGGTGATGTGAGAAGGAGATGGAGTGAGTACTTTGAAGGTTTGTTGAATGTGTTTGATGACAGAGTGGCAGATATAGGGTGTTTTGGTCAAGGTGGTGTGCAAAGTGAGAGGGTTAGGGAAAATGATTTGGTAAACAGAGAAGAGGTAGTAAAAGCTCTGCGAAAGATGAAAGCAGGCAAGGCAGCAGGTTTGGATGGTATTGCAGTGGAATTTATTAAAAAAGGGGGTGACTGTATTATTGACTGGTTGGTAAGGTTATTTAATGTATGTATGACTCATGGTGAGGTGCCTGAGGATTAGTGGAATGTGCACATAGTGCCACTGTACAAAGGCAAAGGGGATAAGAGTGAGTGCTCAAATTACAGAGGTATAAGTTTGTTGAGTATTCCTGGTAAATTATATGGCAGGGTATTGATTGAGAGGGTGAAGGCATGTACAGAGCATCAGATTGGGGAAGAGCAGTGTGGTTTCAGAAGTGGTAGAGGATGTGTGGATCAGGTGTTTGCTTTGAAGAATGTATGTGAGAAATACTTAGAAAAGCAAATGGATTTGTATGTAGCATTTATGGATCTGGAGAAGGCATATGATAGAGTTGATAGAGATGCTCTGTGGAAGGTATAAAGAATATATGGTGTGGGAGGCAAGTTGTTAGAAGCAGTGAAAAGATTTTATCGAGGATGTAAGGCATGTGTACGTGTAGGAAGAGAGGAAAGTGATTGGTTCTCAGTGAATGTAGGTTTGCGGCAGGGGTGTGTGATGTCTCCATGGTTGTTCAATTTGTTTATGGATGGGGTTGTTAGGGAGGTAAATGCAAGAGTTTTGGAAAGAGGGGCAAGTTTGAAGTCTGTTGGGGATGAGAGAGCTTGGGAAGTGAGTCAGTTGTTGTTCGCTGATGATACAGCGCTGGTGGCTGATTCATGTGAGAAACTGCAGAAGCTGGTGACTGAGTTTGGTAAAGTGTGTGAAAGAAGAAAGTTAAGAGTAAATGAGAATAAGAGCAAGGTAATTAGGTACAGTAGGGTTGAGGGTCAAGTCAATTGGGAGGTAAGTTTGAATGGAGAAAAACTGGAGGAAGTAAAGTGTTTTAGATATCTGGGAGTAAATCTGGCAGCGGATGGAACCATGGAAGCGGAAGTGGATCATAGGGTGGGGGAGGGGGCGAAAATCCTGGGAGCCTTGAAGAATGTGTGGAAGCGAAAACATTATCTCGGAAAGCAAAAATGGGTATGTTTGAAGGAATAGTGGTTCCAACAATGTTGTATGGTTGCGAGGCGTGGGCTATGGATAGAGTTGTGCACAGGAGGATGGATGTGCTGGAAATGAGATGTTTGAGGACAATGTGTGGTGTGAGGTGGTTTGATCGAGTAAGTATCGTAAGGGTAAGAGAGATGTGTGGAAATAAAAAGAGCGTGGTTGAGAGAGCAGAAGAGGGTGTTTTGAAATGGTTTGGGCACATGGAGAGAATGAGTGAGGAAAGATTGACCAAGAGGATATATGTGTCGGAGGTGGAGGGAATGAGGAGAAGTGGGAGACCAAAGTGGAGGTGGAAAGATGGAGTGAAAAAGATTTTGTGTGACCGGGGCCTGAACATGCAGGAGGGTGAAAGGAGGGCAAGGAATAGAGTGAATTGGATCGATGTGGTATACCGAGGCTGACGTGCTGTCAGTGGATTGAATCAGGGCATGTGAAGCATCTGGGGTAAGCCACGGAAAGCTGTGTAGGTATGTATATTTGCATGTGTGGACGCATGTATATACATGTGTATGGGGGTGGGTTGGGCCATTTCTTTTGTCTGTTTCCTTGCGCTACCTCGCAAACGCGGGAGGCAGCAACAAAGCAAAAATATATATATATATATATATATATATATATATATATATATATATATATATATATATATATATATATATTTTTTTTTATACTTTGTCGCTGTCTCCCGCGTTTGCGAGGTAGCGCAAGAAAACAGACAAAAGAAATGGCCCAACCCCCCCCCATACACATGTATATACATACGTCCACACACACAAATATAAATACCTACACAGCTTTCCATGGTTTACCCCAGACGCTTCACATGCCCTGATTCAATCCACTGACGGCACGTCAACCCCGGTATACCACATCGCTCCAATTCACTCTATTCCTTGCCCTTCTTTCACCCTCCTGCATGTTCAGGCCCCGATCACACAAAATCTTTTTCACTCCATCTTTCCACCTCCAATTTGGTCTCCCTCTTCTCCTCGTTCCCTCCACCTCCGACACATATATCCTCTTGGTCAATCTTTCCTCACTCATTCTCTCCATGTGCCCAAACCAGTTCAAAACACCCTCTTCTGCTCTCTCAACCACGCTCTTTTTATTTCCACACATCTCTCTTACCCTTACGTTACTCACTCGACCAAACCACCTCACACCACACATTGTCCTCAAACATCTCATTTCCAGCACATCCATCCTCCTGCGCACCACTCTATCCATAGCCCACGCCTCGCAACCATACAACATTGTTGGAACCACTATTCCTTCAAACATACCCATTTTTGCTTTCTGAGATAATATTCTCGACTTCCACACATTCTTCAAGGCTCCCAGAATTTTCGCCCCCTCCCCCATCCCATGATCCACTTCCGCTTCCATGGTTCCATCCGCTGCCAGATCCACTCCCAGATATCTAAAACACTTTACTTCCTCCAGTTTTTCTCCATTTAAACTCACCTCCCAATTGACTTGACCCTCAACCCTACTGTACCTAATAACCTTGCTCTTATTCACATTTACTCTTAACTTTCTTCTTTCACACACTTTACCAAACTCAGTCACCAGCTTCTGCAGTTTCTCACATGAATTAGCCACCAGCGCTGTATCATCAGCGAACAACAACTGACTCACTTCCCAAGCTCTCTCATCCCCAACAGACTTCATACTTGCCCCTCTTTCCAAAACTCTTGCATTCACCTCCCTAACAACCCCATCCATAAACAAATTAAACAACCATGGAGACATCACACACCCCTGCCACAAACCTACATTCACTGAGAACCAATCACTTTCCTCTCTTCCTACACGTATGTGTAAAAACTTTTCACTGCTTCTAACAACTTGCCTCCCACACCATATATTCTTAATACCTTCCACAGAGCATCTCTATCAACTCTATCATATGCCTTCTCCAGATCCATAAATGCTACATACAAATCCATTTGCTTTTCTAAGTATTTCTCACATACATTCTTCAAAACAAACACCTGATCCACACATCCTCTACCACTTCTGAAACCACACTGCTCTTCCCCAATCTGATGCTCTGTACATGCCTTCACCCTCTCAATCAATACCCTCCCATATAATTTACCAGGAATACTCAACAAACTCATACCTATATATATATATATATATATATATATATATATATATATATATATATATACTTAGAAAAGCAAATGGATTTGTATGTAGCATTTATGGATCTGGAGAATGCATATGATAGAGTTGATAGAGATGCTCTGTGGAAGGTATTAAGAATATATGGTGTGGGAGGCAAGTTGTTAGAAGCAGTGAAAAGTTTTTATCGAGGATGTAAGGCATGTGTACGTGTAGGAAGAGAGGAAAGTGATTGGTTCTCAGTGAATGTAGGTTTGCGGCAGGGGTGTGTGATGTCTCCATGGTTGTTTAATTTGTTTATGGATGGGGTTGTTAGGGAGGTGAATGCAAGAGTTTTGGAAAGAGGGGCAAGTATGAAGTCTGTTGGGGATGAGAGAGCTTGGGAAGTGAGTCAGTTGTTGTTCGCTGATGATACAGCGCTGGTGGCTGATTCATGTGAGAAACTGCAGAAGCTGGTGACTGAGTTTGGTAAAGTGTGTGAAAGAAGAAAGTTAAGAGTAAATGTGAATAAGAGCAAGGTAATTAGGTACAGTGGGGTTGAGGGTCAAGTCAATTGGAAGGTAAGTTTGAATGGAGAAAAACTGGAGGAAGTAAAGTGTTTTAGATATCTGGGAGTGGATCTGGCAGCGGATGGAACCATGGAAGCGGAAGTGGATCATAGGGTGGGGGAGGGGGCGAAAATCCTGGGAGCCTTGAAGAATGTATGGAAGTCGAGAACATTATCTCAGAAAGCAAAAATGGGTATGTTTGAAGGAATAGTGGTTCCAACAATGTTGTATGGTTGCGAGGCGTGGGCTATGGATAGAGTTGTGTGCAGGAGGATGGACGTGCTGGAAATGAGATGTTTGAGGACAACGTGTGGTGTGAGGTGGTTTGATCGAGTAAGTAACGTAAGGGTAAGAGAGAAGTGTGGAAATAAAATGAGCGTGGTTGAGAGAGCAGAAGAGGGTGTTTTGAAATGGTTTGGGCACATGGAGAGAATGAGTGAGGAAAGATTGACCAAGAGGATATATGTGGCGGAGGTGGAGGGAACGAGGAGAAGTGGGAGACCAACTTGGAGGTGGAAAGATGGAGTGAAAAAGATTTTGTGTGATCTGGGCCTGAACATGCAGGAGGGTGAAAGGAGGGCAAGGAATAGAGTGAATTGGATCGATGTGGTATACCAGGGTTGACGCGCTGTCAGTGGATTGAAGCAAGGCATGTGAAGCGTCTGGGGTAAACCATGGAAAGCTGTGTAGGTATGTATATTTGCGTGTGTGGACGTGTGTATGTACATGTGTATGGGGGGGGGGTTGGGCCATTTCTTTCGTCTGTTTCCTTGCGCTACCTCGCAAACGCGGGAGACAGCGACAAAGTATAAAAAAAAAAAAAAAAAAAAAAAATATATATATATCTGGCAGCGGATGGAACCATGGAAGCGGAAGTGAATCATAGGGTGGGGGAGGGGGTGAAAATCTTGGGAGCCTTGAAGAATGTGTGGAAGTCGAGAACATTATCTCGGAAAGCAAAAATGGGTATGTTTGAAGGAATAGTGGTTCCAACAATGTTGTATGGTTGCGAGGCGTGGGCTATGGATAGAGATGTGCGCAGGAGGGTGGATGTGCTGGAAATGAGATGTTTGAGGACAATGTGTGGTGTGAGGTGGTTTGATCGAGTAAGTAATGTAAGGGTAAGAGAGATGTGTGGAAATAAAAAGAGCGTGGTTGAGAGAGCAGAAGAGGGTGTTTTGAAATGGTTTGGGCACATGGAGAGAATGAGTGAGGAAAGATTGACCAAGAGGATATATGTGTCGGAGGTGGAGGGAACGAGGAGAAGTGGGAGACCAAATTGGAGGTGGAAAGATGGAGTGAAAAAGATTTTGTGTGATCGGGGCCTGAACATGCAGGAGGGTGAAAGGAGGGCAAGGAATAGAGTGAATTGGATCGATGTGGTATTTTGGGGTTGACGTGCTGTCAGTGGATTGAATCAGGGCATGTGAAGCGTCTGGGCTAAACCATGGAAAGTTGTGTGGGGCCTGGATGTGGAAAGGAAGCTGTGGTTTCGGGCATTATTGTATGACAGCTAGAGACTGAGTGTGAACGAATGGGGCCTTTGTTATCTTTTCCTAGTGCTACCTCGCACACATGAGGGGGGAGGGGGATTGTATTCCATGTGTGGCGAGGTGGCGATGGGAATGAATAAAGGCAGACAGTGTGAATTGTGTGCATGGGTATATATGTATGTGTCTGTGTGTGTATATATATGTGTACATTGAGATGTATAGGTATGTATATTTGCGTGTGTGGACGTGTATGTATATACATTGTGTATGGGGGTGGGTTCGGCCATTTCTTTCATCTGTTTCCTTGCACTACCTCGCAAACGTGGGAGACAGCGACAAAGCAAAATAAATAATAAAAATAAAATATATATATATATATATATATATATATATATATATATATATATATATATATCTATATATATATATATATATATATATATTTCCCTGGGGATAGGGGAGAAAGAATACTTCCCACGTATTCCCTGCGTGTCGTAGAAGGCGACTAAAAGGGAAGGGAGCGGGGGGGCTGGAAATCCTCCCCTCTCGTGTTTTTTTTTTTTTTTTTAATTTTCCAAAAGAAGGAACAGAGAAGAGGTCCAGGTGAGGATATTCCCTCAAAGGCCCAGTCCTCTGTTCTTAACGCTACCTCGCTATCGCGGGAAATAGCGAATAGTATGAAAAAAAAAAAAAAAAATATATATATATATATATATATATATATATATATATATATAAAAAAATATATATATATACACACATATATATATTTTCTTTTTAAACTATTTGCCATTTACCGCGTTAGCGAGGTAGCGTTTAGAACAGAGGACTGGGCCTTTTTGGAATATATATATATATATATATATATATATATATATATATGTGGAAAATGTGATAGTTGATTGGTTTTTGATATGCACAAAATATATTTATAATATGGTTGTATTGTAGCCCTTTAAATAATTTTACCCTTTTGAGAAAATGTGGCAGATGATTTCAGATAGTCAGTCAATCCTTCTGAGAAATGCCATGCTTGTAAAAGAGTGGTAACTCAGATAGAAAATATGCATTTTGTTTGAAGATGTTATAATTACTGTGATGGATTGACCAATAGAAAATATGTATTTTGTTTGAAGATGTTATAATTATTGTGATGGATTGACTTTCTTTTTGTCGGGGATCTGTCACACTAATCTTTGATGGTCATAGCTAGTCATAATTAACTAATAACACCTCCAAACCAGTTATGGTTCTCTGATTTAGCATTAAATTTGGTCCTGAATATAAGATTAAGAAGAGCGAATTAAAAGTCACAGATTATCATTGACAAAAGAGAACCCAGTTACAGCAGTATACCAATTGTGCTGAAGTTATTATCGAATGTGTGGTACACTGATACCATTTTACTTTTGATCTTTTGAAACTTGTTCCCATCAAAATAACCAGAATTGACTGATGTAATTTCCCCAGGTTTTGACATATAGACAGCACTGCCAAGTAATTATCTTTAGGAAGACATGTACAGCATAAATTTTAAAACACATATGGGTACCAGTAGCTTAAACTGAATAACTAATCGAAAAATTGTTGCAGAAACTTGCTTAAAAAAATTTAATTTGTAAGGCTAGTAACTGCACAATGTACAGCTTCCATCAAGACTTTAGTATTTCAG
Organism: Panulirus ornatus; assembly: GCF_036320965.1. NCBI lineage: Eukaryota > Metazoa > Arthropoda > Malacostraca > Decapoda > Palinuridae > Panulirus > Panulirus ornatus. The sequence goes on along the minus strand of NC_092243.1, from coordinate 41,493,434 downwards.
CCTATTTGTTTTTGAAATTGAAAATTTTTGTAGAATAGGAAGACATCTTTTACAACTTAATGCTACACCAAATGACACAAGAATGCATGATGTATAGATTACTTGAAGTTTTGTTATTAAACATTGATATTTTTTGTAACCCTAGGGATAGGGGATTAAGAATACTTCCCACGTATTCCCTGCGTGTCGTAGAAGGCGACTAAAAGGGGAGCGAGCGGCGGGCTGGAAATCCTCCCCTCTCGTTTTTCTTTTTAATTTTCCAAAAGAAGGAACAGAGGGGGCCAGGTGAGGATATCCCAAAAAAGGCCCAGTCCTCTGTTCTTAACGCTACCTCGCTAACGCGGGAAATGGCGAATAGTTTAAAAGAAAAAGAATGAATATACATATATATATATATATATATATATATATATATATTTTTCTCTTTTTTTTGCCACTGTCTCCCGTGTTTGCGAGGTAGCACAAGGAAACAGACGAAAGAAATGGCCCAACCCACCCCCATACGCATGTATATACATACACGTCCACACACGCAAATATACATACCTACACAGCTTTCCATGGTTTACCCCAGACGCTTCACATGACTTGATTCAATCCACTGACAGCACGTCAACCCCGGTATACTACATCGATCCAATTCACTCTATTCCTTGCCCTCCTTTCACCCTCCTGCATGTTCAGGCCCCGATCACACAAAATCTTTTTCACTCCATCTTTCCACCTCCAATGTGGTCTCCCACTTCTCCTCGTTCCCTCCACCTCCGACACATATATCCTCTTGGTCAATCTTTCCTCACTCATTCTCTCCATGTGCCCAAACCATTTCAAAACACCCTCTTCTGCTCTCTCAACCACGCTCTTTTTATTTCCACACATCTCTCTTACCCTTACGTTACTTACTCGATCAAACCACCTCACACCACAAATTGTCCTCAAACATCTCATTTCCAGCACATCCACCTTCCTGCGCACAACTCTATCCATAGCCCACGCCTCGCAACCATACAACATTGTTGGAACCACTATTCCTTCAAACATACCCATTTTTGCTTTCCGAGATAATGTTCTCGACTTCCACACATTCTTCAAGGCTCCCAGGATTTTCGCCCCCTCCCCACCCTATGATCCACTTCCGCTTCCATGGTTCCATCCGCTGCCAGATCCACTCCCAGATATCTAAAACACTTCACTTCCTCCACTTTTTCTCCATTCAAACTCACCTCCCAATTGACTTGACCCTCAACCCTACTGTACCTAATAACCTTGCTCTTATTCACATTTACTCTTAACTTTCTTCTTTCACACACTTTACCAAACTCAGTCACCAGCTTCTGCAGTTTCTCACATGAATCAGCCACCAGCGCTGTATCATCAGCGAACAACAACTGACTCACTTCCCAAGCTCTCTCATCCCCAACAGACTTCATACTTGCCCCTCTCTCCAAAACTCTTGCATTCACCTCCCTAACAACCCCATCCATAAACAAATTAAACAACCATGGAGACATCACACACCCCTGCCGCAAACCTACATTCACTAAGAACCAATCACTTTCCTCTCTTCCTACACGTACACATGCCTTACATCCTCGATAAAAACTTTTCACTGCTTCTAACAACTTGCCTCCCACACCATATATTCTTAATACCTTCCACAGAGTATCTCTATCAACTCTATCATATGCCTTCTCCAGATCCATAAATGCTACATACAAATCCATTTGCTTTTCTAAGTATTTCTCACATACATTCTTCAAAGCAAACACCTGATCCACACATCCTCTACCACTTCTGAAACCACACTGCTCTTCCCCAATCTGATGCTCTGTACATGCCTTCACCCTCTCAATCAATACCCTCCCATATAATTTTCATTCATTTCAAGCTAGAAGTTTCAGTTTTCTAAATTGTTTCTTACATTTTCATATGTATATATATGTATGTGTGTGTGTGTGTGTATATGTGCGTATGTATGTGTATGTGTGTGTATGTGTATATGTATATATATATGTATATTATCCCTGGGGATAGGGGTGAAAGAATACTTCCCACGTATTCCTCGCGTGTCGTAGAAAGCGACTAGAGGGGACGGGAGCAGGGGGCCAGAAATCCTCCCCTCCTTGTATTAACTTTCTAAAATGGGAAACAGAAGACCACACATTGTCCTCAAACATCTCATTTCCAGCACATCCATCCTCCTGTATAGGGTGTTTTGGTCAAGGTGGTGTGCAAAGTGAGAGGGTTAGGGAAAATGATTTGGTAAACAGAGAAGAGGTAGTAAAAGCTTTGCGAAAGATGAAAGCCGGCAAGGCAGCAGGTTTGGATGGTATTGCAGTGGAATTTATTAAAAAAGGGGGTGACTGTATTATTGACTGGTTGGTAAGGTTATTTAATGTATGTATGACTCATGGTGAGGTGCCTGAGGATTAGTGGAATGTGCGCATAGTGCCACTGTACAAAGGCAAAGGGGATAAGAGTGAGTGCTCAAATTACAGAGGTATAAGTTTGTTGAGTATTCCTGGTAAATTATATGGCAGGGTATTGATTGAGAGGGTGAAGGCATGTACAGAGCATCAGATTGGGGAAGAGCAGTGTGGTTTCAGAAGTGGTAGAGGATGTGTGGATCAGGTGTTTGCTTTGAAGAATGTATGTGAGAAATACTTAGAAAAGCAAATGGATTTGTATGTAGCATTTATGGATCTGGAGAAGGCATATGATAGAGTTGATAGAGATGCTCTGTGGAAGGTATTAAGAATATATGGTGTGGGAGGAAAGTTGTTAGAAGCAGTGAAAAGTTTTTATCGAGGATGTAAGGCATGTGTACGTGTAGGAAGAGAGGAAAGTGATTGGTTCTCAGTGAATGTAGGTTTGCGGCAGGGGTGTGTGATGTCTCCATGGTTGTTTAATTTGTTTATGGATGGGGTTGTTAGGGAGGTAAATGCAAGAGTTTTGGAGAGAGGGGCAAGTATGAAGTCTGTTGGGGATGAGAGAGCTTGGGAAGTGAGTCAGTTTTTGTTCGCTGATGATACAGCGCTGGTGGCTGATTCATGTGAGAAACTGCAGAAGCTGGTGACTGAGTTTGGTAAAGTGTGTGGAAGAAGAAAGTTAAGAGTAAATGTGAATAAGAGCAAGGTTATTAGGTACAGTAGGGTTGAGGGTCAAGTCAATTGGGAGGTGAGTTTGAATGGAGAAAAAGTGGAGGAAGTGAAGTGTTTTAGATATCTGGGAGTGGATCTGGCAGCGGATGGAACCATGGAAGCGGAAGTGGATCATAGGGTGGGGGAGGGGGCGAAAATTCTGGGGGCCTTGAAGAATGTGTGGAAGTCGAGAACATTATCTCGGAAAGCAAAAATGGGTATGTTTGAAGGAATAGTGGTTCCAACAATGTTGTATGGTTGCGAGGCGTGGGCTATGGATAGAGTTGTGCGCAGGAGGATGGATGTGCTGGAAATGAGATGTTTGAGGACAATGTGTGGTGTGAGGTGGTTTGATCGAGTGAGTAACGTAAGGGTAAGAGAGATGTGTGGAAATAAAAAGAGCGTGGTTGAGAGAGCAGAAGAGGGTGTTTTGAAGTGGTTTGGGCACATGGAGAGAATGAGTGAGGAAAGATTGACCAAGAGGATATATGTGTCGGAGGTGGAGGGAACCAGGAGAAGAGGGAGACCAAATTGGAGGTGGAAAGATGGAGTGAAAAAGATTTTGTGTGATCGGGGCCTGAACATGCAGGAGGGTGAAAGGAGGGCAAGGAATAGAGTGAATTGGAGCGATGTGGTATACCGGGGTTGACGTGCTGTCAGTGGATTGAATCAAGGCATGTGAAGTGTCTGGGGTAAACCATGGAAAGCTGTGTAGGTATGTATATTTGCATGTGTGGACGTATGTATATACATGTGTATGGGGGGGGGGTTGGGCCATTTCTTTCGTCTGTTTCCTTGCGCTACCTCGCAAACGCGGGAGACAGCGACAAAGTATAATAAATATAAATACATCTCTCTTACTCTATTATTACTCGATCAAAGCACCTCACACCACATATTGTCCTCAAACATATACATATATATCCCTGGGGATGGGGAGAAAGAATACTTCCCACACATTCCTCACGTGTCGTAGAATGCGACTAAAGGGGACGGGAGCTGGGGGATAGAAACCCTCCCCTCCTTGTATTATAACTATCTAAAAGGGGAACAGAAGATGGAGTCACACAGGGAGTGCTCATCCTCCTCGAAGGCTCTGAATGGGTTGTCTAAATGTGTGTGGACGTAACTAGGATGAGAAAAAAGGAGAGATAGGTAGCATGTTTGAGGAAAGGAACCTGGATATTTTGGCTCTGAGTGAAACGAAGCTCAAGGGTAAAGGGGAAGAGTGGTTTGGGAATGTCTTGGGAGTAAAGTCAGGGGTTAGTGAGAGGACAAGAGCAAGGGAAGGAGTAGCACTACTCCTAAAACAGGAGCGGTGGGAGTATGTGATAGAGTGTAAAAAAGTAAACTCTAGATTGATATGGGTAAAACTGAAAAAGGATGGAGAGAGATGGGTGATTATTGGTGCATATGCACCTGGGCATGAGAGGAAAGATCATGAGAGGCAAGTGTTTTGGGAGCAGCTGAGTGAGTGTGTTAGTAGTTTTGATGCACAAGACCAGGTTATAGTGATGGGTGATTTGAATGCCAAGGTGAATAATGTGGCAGTTGAGGGAATAATTGGTGAACATTGGGTGTTCTGTGTTGTAAATGGAAATAGTGACAAGCTTGTAGATTTATGTGCTGAAAAAGCTCTGGTGATTGGATACCTGGTTAAAAACAGAAATATACATAAGTATACGTATGTAAGTAGGAGAGACGGCCAGAGAGCATTATTGGATTATGTGTTAATTGATAGGCGCCCAAAAGAAACACTTTTGGATGTTAACGTGCTGAGAGGTGCAACTGAAGGGATGTTTGATCATTATCTTGTGGAGGCGAAGGTGTAGATTTGTAGAGGTTTTCAGAAAAGAAGAGAGAATTTTGGGGTGAAGAGAGTGATGAGAGTAAGTGTGCTTGGGAAGGAGACTTATGTGAGGAAGTACCAGGAGAGACTGAGTACAAAATGGAAAAAGATGAGAACAAAAGACGCAAGGGAAGTGGGGGAGGAATGGGATGTATTTAGAGAAGCAGTGATGGCATGTGCAAAAGATGCTTGTGGCATGAGAATTGTGGGAGGTGGGGAGAGTAGAAAGGGTAGTGAGTGGTGGGATGAAGAGGTAAGGTTATTAGTGAAAGAGAAGAGAGAAGCATTTGGGCGATTTTTGCAGTGAAATAATGCAAATGACTCAGAAATGTTTTAAAGAAAGAGGCAGGAGGCCAAGAGAAAGGTGTAAGAAGTAAAAATCAGGGCAAAAGGGAGTTGGGGTGAGAGAGTTTCATTAAATTTTAGGGAGAATAAAAAGATGTCTTAGAGAAGGTAAATAAAGTGCATATGACAAAGGAACAAATGGGAACATCAGTGAAGGGGGCTAATGGGAAGGTGATAACAAGTAGTGGTGATGCGAGAAGGAGATGGAGTGAGTATTTTGTAGGTTTGTTGAATGTGTTTGATGATAGAGTGGCAGATATAGGGTGTTTTGGTCGAGGTGGTGTGCAAAGTGAGAGGGTTAGGGAAAATGATTTGGAAAACAGAGAAGAGGTGGTAGAAACTTTGCAGAAGATGAAAGCCGGCAAGGCAGTGGGTTGGATGGTATTGCAGTGGAATTTATTAAAAAAGGGGGTGACTGTATTGCTGACTGTTTGGTAAGGTTATTTAATGTATGTATGACTCATGGTGAGGTGCCTGAGGATTGGCGGAATGCTTGCATGGTGCCATTGTACAAAGGCAAAGGGGATAAAAGTGAGTGCTCAAATTACAGAGGTATAAGTTTGTTGAGTATTCCTGGGAAATTATATGGGAGGGTATTGATTGAGAGGGTGAAGGCATGTACAGAGCATCAGATTGGGGAAGAGCAGTGTGGTTTCAGAAGTAGTAGAGGATGTGTGGATCAGGTGTTTGCTCTGAAGAATGTATGTGAGAAATACTTAGAAAAGCAAATGGATTAGTATGTAGCATTTATGGATCTGGAGAAGGCATGTGATAAGAGTTGATAGAGATGCTCTGTGGACGGTATTAAGAATATATGGCGTGGGAGGCAAGTTGTTAGAAGCAGTGAAAAGATATTATCGAGGATGCAAGGCATGTGCACATGTAGGAAGAGAGGAAAGTGATTCGTTCTCAGTGAATGTTGGTTTACGGCAGGGGTCTGTGATGCCTCCATAGTTGTTTAATTTGTTTATGGATGGGGTTGTTAGGGACGTGAATGCAGAAGTTTTGGAAAGAGGGGCAAGTATGCAGTCTGTTGTATATAAGAGAGCTTGGGAAGTGAGTCAGTTGTTCGCTGATGATACAGCACTGGTGGCTGATTCGGGTGAGAAACTGCAGAAGCTGGTGACTCAGTTTGGTAAATTGTGTGAAAGAAGAAAGCTGAGAGTAAATGTGAATAAGAGCAAAGTTATTAGGTACAGTAGGGTTGAGGGACAAGTCAATTGGGAGGTTAGTTTGAATGTAGAAAAACTGGAGGAAGTGGTGTTTTAGATATCAGGGAGTGGATTTGGCAGCGGATGGAACCATGGCAGCGGAAGTGAATCATAGAGTGGGGGAGGAGGCAAAAGTTCTGGGAGTGTTGAAAAATGTGTGGAAGTCAAGAACGTTATCTTGGAAAGCAAAAATGGGTATGTTTGAAGGAACAGTGGTTCCAACAATGTTATATGGTTGTGAGGCATGGGTTATAGATAGAGTTGTGCAGAGGAGAGTGGATGTGCTGGAAATGAGATGTATGAGGACGATATATGGTGTGAGATGGTCTGATCAAGTAAGAGAGATGTGTGGTGGTAAAAAGAGCATGTTTAAGAGAGCAGAAGAGGGTGTTTTGAAATGGTTTGGTCACATGGAGAGAATGAGTGAGGAAAGATTGACAAAGAGTATATATGTGTCAGAGGTGGAGGGAATGAGGAGAAGTGGGAGACCAAATTGGCAGTGGGAAGATGGAGTGAAAGAGATTTTGAGTGACTGGGGCTTGAACATGCAGGAGGGTGAAAGGCGTGCAAGAAACAGAGTGAATTGGAATGATGTGGTATACCAGGGTGGAGGTGCTGTCAATGGCTTGAACCAGGGTATGTGAAGTGTCTGGGGTAAACCATGGAAAGTTTTGTTGGGCCTGGACGTGGAAAGGGAGCTGTGGTTTTGGTGCATTATACATGACAGCTAGAGACTGAATGTGAACGAAAGTGGCCTTTGTGTCTTTTCCTAGCGCTACCTAGCGCACATGCGGGGTGAGGGGGTTGTCATTTCATGTGTGGCGGGGTGGCAATGTAAATGAATGACGGCAGACAGTATGAATTATGTACATGTACATATACGGGAATGAATAAGGGCAGATAGTATGAATTATGTACATGTGTATATATGTATATGTTTGTGTGTGTATATATATGTATACATTGAGATGTCCTCTCTTAGTGAGAGGACAAGAGCAAGGGAAGGAGTAGCACTACTCCTGAAACAGGAGTTGTGGGAGAGTGTGATAGAATGTAAGAAAGTAAATTCTAGATTAATATGGGTAAAACTGAAAGTTGATGGAGAGAGATGGGTGATTATTGGTGCATATGCACCTGGGCATGAGAAGAAAGATAACAAGAGGCAAGTGTTTTGGGAGCAGCTGAATGAGTGTGTTAGTGGTTTTGATGCACAAGACCAGGTTATAGTGATGGGTGATTTGAATGCAAAGGTGAGTAATGTGGCAGTTGAGGGAATAATTGGTACACATGGGGTGTTCAGTGTTGTAAATGGAAATGGTGAAGAGCTTGTAGATTTATGTGCTGAAAAAGGACTGGTGACTGGGAATACCTGGTTTAAAAAGCGAGATATACATAAGTATATGTAAGTACGAGAGATGGCCAGAGAGCGTTATTGGATTACGTGTTAATTGACAGGCATGCGAAAGACAGACTTTTGGGTGTTAATGTGCTAAGAGGTGCAACTGGAGGGATGTCTGATCATTATCTTGTGGAGGCGAAGGTGAAGATTTGTATGGGTTTTCAGAAAAGAGGAGAGAATGTTGGGGGGGAAGAGGGTGGTGAGAGTAAGTGAGCTTGGGAAGAAGACTTGTGTGAGGAAGTACCAGGAGAGATTGAGTACAGAATGGAAAAAGGTGAGAACAAAGGAGGTAAGGGGAGTGGGGGAGGAACGGGATGTATTTAGGGAAGCACTGATGGCTTTCACAAAAGATGCTTGTGGCATGAGAAGCGTGGGAGGTGGGTTGATTAGAAAGGGTAGTGAGTGGTGGGATGAAGAAGTAAGATTATTAGTGAAAGAGAAGAGAGAGGCATTTGGACGATTTTTGCATTGAAAAAATACAAATGAGAGGGAGATGTATAAAAGAAAGAGATAGGAGGTCAAGAGAAAGGTGCAAGAGGTGAAAAAGAGGGCAAATAAGAGTTGGGGTGAGAGAGTATCATTAAATTTTAGGGAGAATAAAAAGATGTTCTGGAAAGAGGTAAATAAAGTGCGTAAGACAAGGGAGCAAATGGGAACTTCAGTGAAGGGGGCTAATGGAGAGGTGATAACAAGTAGTGGTGATGTGAGAAGGAGATGGAGTGAGTATTTTGAAGGTTTGTTGAATGTGTTTGATGATAGAGCAGCAGATATAGGGTGTTTTGGTCAAGGTGGTGTGCAAAGTGAGAGGGTTAGGGAAAATGATTTGGTAAACAGAGAAGAGGTAGTAAAAGCTTTACGGAATATGAAAGCCGGCAAGGCAGCAGGTTTGGATGGTATTGCAGTGGAATTTATTAAGAAAGGGGGTGACTGTATTGCTGACTGGCTGGTAAGGTTATTTAATGTATGTATGATTCATGGTGAGGTGCCTGAGGATTGGCGGGATGCGTGCATCGTGCCATTGTATAAAGGCAAAGGGGATAAGAGTGAGTGCTCAAATTACAGAGGTATAAGTTTGTTGAGTATTCCTGGTAAATTATATGGGAGGGTATTGATTGAGAGGGTGAAGGCATGTACAGAGCATCAGATTGGGGAAGAGCAGTGTGGTTTCAGAAGTGGTAGAGGATGTGTGGATCAGGTGTTTTCTTTGAAGAATGTATGTGAGAAATACTTAGAAAAGCAAATGGATTTGTATGTAGCATTTATGGATCTGGAGAAGGCATATGGGTTGATAGGGATGCTCTGTGGAAGGTACTAAGAATATATGGTGTGGGAGGCAAGTTGTTAGAAGCAGTGAAGAGTTTTTATTGGGGATGTAAGGCATGTGTACGTGTAGGAAGAGAGGGAAGTGATTGGTTCTCAGAGAACGTAGGTTTGCGGCAGGGGTGTGTGATGTCTCCATGGTTGTTTAATTTGTTTATGGATGGGGTTGTTAGGGAGGTGAATGCAAGAGTTTTGGAAAGAGGGGCAAGTATGAAGTCTGTTGGGGATGAGAGAGCTTGGGAAGTGAGTCAGTTGTTGTTCGCTGATGATACAGCGCTGGTGGCTGATTCATGTGAGAAACTGCAGAAGCTGGTGACTGAGTTTGGTAAAGTGTGTGAAAGAAGAAAGTTAAGAGTAAAAGTGAATGAGAGCAAGGTTATTAGGTACAGTAGGGTTGAATGTCAAGTCAATTGGGAGGTAAGTTTGAATGGAGAAAAACTGGAGGAAGTAAAGTGTTTTAGATATCTGGGAGTGGATCTGGCAGCAGATGGAACCATGGAAGCGGAAGTGAATCATAGGGTGGGGGAGGGGGCGAAAATCCTGGGAGCCTTGAAGAATGTGTGGAAGTCGAGAACATTATCTTGGAAAGCAAAAATGGCTATGTTTGAAGGAATAGAGGTTCCAACAATGTTGTATGGTTGCGAGGCATGGGCTATGGATAGAGTTGTGTGCAGGAAGGTGGATGTGCTGGAAATGAGATATTTGAGGACAATATGTGGTGTGAGGTGGTTTGATCGAGTAAGTAATGTAAGGGTAAGAGAGATGTGTGGAAATAAGAAGAGCGTGGTTGAGAGAGCAGAAGAGGGTGTTCTGAAATGGTTTGGGCACATGGAGAGAATAAGTGAGGAAAGATTGACCAAGAGGATATATGTGTCGGAGGTGGAGGGAACGAGAAGTGGGAGACCAAATTGGAGGTGGAAAGATGGAGTGAAAAAGATTTTGAGTGATCGGGGCCTGAACATGCAGGAGGGTGAAAGGAGGGTAAGGAATAGAGTGAATTGGATCGATGTGGTATACCGGGGTCGACGTGCTGTCACTGGATTGAATCAGGGCATGTGAAGCGTCTGGGGTAAACCATAGAAAGTTCTGTGGGACCTGGATGTGGAAAGGGAGCTGTGGTTCCGGGCATTATTGCATGATAGTTAGAGACTGGGTGTGAACGAATGGGGCCTTTGTTGTCCTTTCCTAGTGCTACCTCGCACACATGAGGGGGGAGGGGGATTTTCTTCCATGTGTGGCGGGGAGGCGATGGGAATGAATAAAGGCTGACAGTGTGAATTGTGTGCATGTGTATATATGTATATGTCTGTATGTGTATATATATATGTGTACACTGAGATGTATGGGTATGTATATTTGCATGTGAGGACGTGTATGTATATACATGTGTATGGGGGTGGGTTCGGCCATTTCTTTCGTCTGTTTCCTTGCGCTACCTCGGAAACGCGGGAGACAGCGACAAAGCAAAATAAATAAATAAATTAACATTGAGATGTATAGGTATGTATATGTGCGTGTGTGGACGTGTATGTGGGTGGGTTGGGCCATTCTCTCATCTGTTTCCTTGCGCTACCTCGCTAACGTGGGAGATAGCGACAAATTATAATAAAAAAATATATAAATAAATATTCATACGAATTGGCATGACCAACAATGTATAAATTAATGCACATATAAAGTATGAAGAAGTGAACGAGTCCATGGTTGAACAGGGCATGGGGTGTTGACAACAAACTGACACTGAGCACACAGCCACAAATAATTAATGAGGACAGGTATCTCCATCGACATTTGTATGTCTGGACATGAAATCCTTAAAACAATATATTATTCCCTGCAGTAATAAATGAATACCAATAATGTGTGGAGCTCATATACATTTAAGGATGTTAATACAATGGAACATATGCAGTGCTGGGCTACCAGGCTTGTTTCACCATTAAGAAATTTATCATGTGAGAAAAGGCTTCACAGGTTGAATGTGACTGCATTGCCTAGCAGATCATGAGGTATATGATCAAGGCTTTCAAGACTGTGTGGTATACAATACAGGGATGGAATTCAAGGTACATTCAAATTAATAGAAAAGAAAATTACTAGATGACAAGGAGGAAGACATTTAAGACCTAAGCATGGCTAAACTTTAGAGAAGCCTTTGACTACAGAATAACTGATGAAGGGAGAGGATTGCCTGATCACATCACTAACTCATGCTCTAGAGAGACATTTAAAGAAATCTGGATAAAGTGTGGGAGATGCAGGAACAAAAAATTTACAAAGCATGTACAATGTAGTATAACCACAAAGATAGTGTAATACAAGAGCGGGAGATACAGGCTAAACTGACTCTTTTGGAATGACATCACTAAGTATACACGAGCCCTGGCCACCAGTAAAATTGATTTATATACAAAATATCGAATCTCATATGAAATTTTATTTCTATCAAGATATAGCAGCAATGAAGTGTTCAACTGATCAACTGTCACCAGATACGTCTGAGTGAGGATTGTGCTAACTGCTCACAAACCAAGAAAAAAGTGGCCATTCCTGAAATCACCCAGCCTTCATCCCAGTAAACATAAATATAGTACATTAAATCTTACTTAATGTGAGTAAGGTAACAATTTCAGATATTCTGTTGTTTTTTGACATGTGTTTATTTCTATATGAAATAATCGCACATTTTCTTATGCATTCATAACCCTCACTACTACAGCTTTTACTTATTTCATATAACATAATGTAATGCTTCAAATCATGCTCTATGATTTTAATTCTGTTCTCTGAACACTATAATACGGCTGCAGAACAAAATCACTCAATATTCAAAGCTAGTTTGAAGTTTCTAAACTGGTATTTTACCAACAAGTATACAGCTAATGGGTTCTCACTTGTTTCCGAAGGTTTCTTGTACTTTACCCTTGGAAGGGCTTCCCACTCGTTCATCGTCAATGTCAGAATCTGATAATTCAATGTTGAAATTTATACCAAGTCTCTCCCTCCAGCCATCGTCACTTTCTCTCGACATAGTGCCAGTGACTGTCACCTCACATTACAAACAACACGACACACACACACACACACACAGGGACTTGACTCGTGACACAAGATCAGACCGACACAGGTAAACAAACTGAAGATCCTGTACATTCACATTTGCTGAAAGTATAAAAACTATTCCCTTTTAACTCTGCTTTTAAATTATAACTATTCTCTGACTTAGTAAATATCAAGATCGTTATTGTTATCTAATCCCTAAACGAAAAAATTATATGAAATACATGAACATATTCTGTATCATCAGTAGTCAAGTTCTTGGGATTCCAGCGTTGCTATCTACTGTACCAAGTACCCGTCATGTCTGAGTCCTTCGCCAACAAGTTTGCTCTGTAGGTACTGTACAATAACTGGGATCGAGGGATACGCAGATGTTCTTGCAATTTTACAACAAAGCTAATAAGTTTGGTAAAATGCTACATTAAATTTCCTCAGAAGTATAACCCCTGGAGAATATGCGACATATCTCTGCACCAAACGCTTATCAGTAGGAGACAGACTGACAGATGGTAACTAAAACTTCGGGAACACGAGGACTGCAAGACGGGTAATATATGCAAGGGCTTGAAGTTCCTAGGACAGTGGCTATTGCTGGTGCAGGAGCAAGAAAATGGGCAAGGATGGTGTAATCTCAGAAGTGAGTAGTTGACTGGCCTCGTGTTGCATCTACAGGAAGGAGGTGTTATCGAGGTCACTTATCTGTGATCCGGAAAGGAGGAAGCGGTATCAGTTCCATTAGTCTTTGTTTGTTTGGATTTTGTAGAATGTGTAAAGTGCTATAAACCAAAAAGATATCTATAAATAATGATATACTTTGCCTTCCTTCAAAACATATCTAAAAACCTACATTAACATTACATTTTAGTCTCGAGTTATTCTCTTCCTTCCATTGTTATCACATAATTCATAGTTGACTCTAAGACTCCTATATCTTTCACTTTCATCTCTCAGAAAACCAAAATTTTTCCTTCTTTTTGGTTGCATGCGTTGGTGCATACATTCCATCCCTAAGAAGAGTGCTTAGGCATTACCATTTCCAAAGTTTTTAAATCCCTTCTCAACTCATATATCCCGAGACATCTTAAATCTCACAATCTTTTCTCTGATTACCAGTATGGCTCCTGTAAGGTGAGATCCATTGGTGATATTCTTTCCTATCTTAATAATGTCTGGTCATCATCCCTGAAATATTTTAGGGAGCCATGTGTAGTTGCCCATGACATATCTAAGGCTTTTGACAGGGCGTGGCATCAGGGGTCTCATCTTTAAGCTCCTCACTTTTGGCTTCCCACCCTCACTCTGCTCCATCATATCCAGCTTTTTCTCCAGTCGATCTATCTCTGAGGTTGTTAATAGATTGCTTTACGCCTTATCTGCATCAACAGCAGTGTCCCACACTGTTCTGTGTTGTCCCTACACCTTTTCATCAACGATTTCTTTTCTTCTGTAAATAACCAAATGCACTCATACGCTGACGACTCAACACTGCATTCATACACATCCTTCTATTCTGCTCCCTCTTATCTCACTCGATCTGCATTGCGTCTTCACACAGCTCTCTTCGTACACTCGGACAGGATATCTCATCGGGGTAGACAAAATGTTGTGAAGTTTAATGCCTCCAAGACCCAGTTCGATGCATCTCTCTATAGAAAATTCCCCACACCTATCCTCTGCCTTTTGACAGTTCTGTAATTCCACATTTGACTCAATGAAGATGCTTGGTATTACTGTAACATTCACTCTATCTTGGAAACCCCACATTACGGAGAGGACTAAGTCTGCCCCTGAGAAACTGGGTGTCATGTTTAGATGTCGAAATTTCTTTTCTTTCCAACATTTGTTTCGTTTATACAGGGGATTGATTCGTCCTTGTATGGAGTACTCCTCTGCATCCTTACTTGACAGAGTGGAGTCGAAAGCTGTACGACTTATGAACTCTCCCAGTCTGATTTCAAAACCTGACTCGCTTTCCCTCCTCAGCAATGTTGTTTACTTTCTCTCTTATATAGGTATTACTTTGGTTTTTGCTACTGAGAGCTGGCTGCTTGTGTGCTCCCCTACCTAGCTAGACCACGCAATACTCAGCAAACTGCTGCGTCATATGATTACTCTATGAGTGCTGGCAACTCAAAGGTGGGCCGTTTTGATTACTGCTTCCTTCCCTACACCTCGAAGCTCTGGCATTCTTTACCCTCTCATGTCTCTCCCAATAACTATGACCTGGCACATTCTGAAAAGACAGGTTTCTCACGTCCTCCACTGATCGTAAATACTTTCCCCTAACTCTTCTTTTTCCCTTTCACCAACTTTTTAATATATCATCAAGGCCCAGCCTTGATGTGGACTTTTGACCGTGGCTGGAACCTCCAACAAAAGAGAGAGAGAAAAAAAAATCCATGGAAATATTGCAATTACAGGTGTCACATACAGAGGCAGATATCTTCTCCAGTGATCACGTGACAATATGGAGGTACTGTAGGAAGGGTCAGGTGTGGCCGAAATCATATGGTGGCTCAAGACGTCTTCAGGTGGTCATTAGCTACAAGCAGATTTACTGTTTTACATAGGTTGAGTTTTACACTCGAGAGTTCGCATCTCTTGAACATTCCCTAATGTTTAAAACTTTAAAAATCTGTACGCTGTCTAAATTTACCAAGTCTTCCTTCATTTTATTCAATTCATTTATCAATGTTATA
Organism: Panulirus ornatus; assembly: GCF_036320965.1. Taxonomy (NCBI): domain Eukaryota; kingdom Metazoa; phylum Arthropoda; class Malacostraca; order Decapoda; family Palinuridae; genus Panulirus; species Panulirus ornatus. The sequence continues at coordinate 41,478,411 of NC_092243.1, read as the reverse complement.
ATAGCACTTTCTTTTACGTTTTTTTCAAAAAAAATTGGTTGATTTCGTTTTATCTTCTGGTTCTCGCCTTACATCTCTTGAGTAACTCTTTTATTGTCTGAATCATCAATGCTTTCAAAATCTGATGTGATCTGGTCACTCCTCTATTTTCTCTTACTAGGCGGGCGAATTCTAAGGCCTCTAGCCTTTCACTATAATTCAGCTGCTCTCTGGACCTTCTCTGTTAACTCTTCGTGCATCTTTAGGAGCGGTGACCAAACTTGAGAAGCATATTCTAATTTGACCTTTGGTAGGATGTGAACAGCTAGTTGAATATGCCCTTTACCATAACCTGAATGCAGTTTTGATATTTGTTAACACTCAGTTGGTCTCCTTGACTATTCTTACAAGGTGGGACTATGGCAACAGGTTAGGGACTAAGTCGACTCCCAAGTCTTTCTCACACAGAGATTCATGCAATGTATATCCAATTATATGATATTCATATCAAAACCTTCTTTTGCTGTGACATCATTATATTCACTCGGGTTGAATTTCATCAACCATGAATCAAACTAACTTTCGAGTCTGTCAGGGTCCCCTTGTAAGTTAATGCAATCCTCCATGCCTTCTATTCCCTATGACCTTTGCATCATCTGCAAACTTATTCAAACCAGAGTCCATGCCTTCTGGAAAGTCATACGTATAGATTAAGAAGAGTAATGGTTCTAGCATAAAATCCCACGGAACTTGGCTGATGACTTCAACTCATTTCGAGAAGGTTCCTCTTACATTCACCATTTGTTCCCTTCCACTAAGATAATCTCTATAAGTCGAAAGATTTCCCTCATCACCATTTTGTGATTCAGTCTATTAACCAACTTCCTATGCAGTTCATGGTCAAATCCTTTCTGGCAGTCCGGATAAGAACTTTTATGTCCAATACTGAGCTCACTCCCTTTCCCTAAAACCCAGTTATTTCCCATTAAGGTAATTTCTCCTCTGCAAGAAATCATCAATTTTCTTTCTGATTATCTTTTCCAATTCCTTACTGACCACACTCGTCAGCGAGACCGTCTGTACTTCAACACCTCTTCCTGGTCTCCCTTCACATAGCTAGGTGTGACGTTTGCCACTTTTCCACTCCCTTGCCGCTTTGCCTTTCTCCAACGACATCTTAAACAGTATCTGAGGAGGTTTGTCAAGAGTATCTTCACACATATTCAGTACTTATGGAACATGAACCATGTATGGGTCAAGACCCTTTACTATTCTGTTCACGTCTTTTCTAAATATCTCAATGGTTTCTAAGATATCCTTCCCTCTCCATCTCACAGGTGTTGGGGTTAAAGTGTTTTCCATTGTGAATACGTTTTTGAACTCGTCATTCTGCTGTTCACATATCCTTACTTTATCCTCTACAACTCTTCCCTCTAAATCCCTCAGCCAGATTAGCTGCTCTTTAACGGACAACTTACTCCTGATGAATCTATGCATAGATTTTGGATTTTTTTCCTGAATTGTCCACAATGTTCTTTTGAAAGTTTCTTCGTGCCTTCTTTCTTACCCTGGTGTACTCGTCCCGTGTTCTCATATACCTTACAAATGGTGGCTGGAGAGTTGCCTATATCTTCAACATAGCACATCTCGAAGCTTCTTTGCTTTTTGGCATCTTTCACCGAACCATTCCTTCCTCTTTCTTACCCTTCCTTTTACATTTAATTACCTATTGTAATAAACCTATCTGTGCAGTACAGGGGAGATAGACTTCGACCATTCCAACCATCCAGCACCCTGACACTAAACCATAATTTTCTTGCATCTTTCTTAACCATCCCCTTTGTCAACTTCTGGTTATGGCCTCTGCTTGTGCATCTCATGAACAACTGGTGACTGCTAGTATCATTCAGTTGTTTTAGGCTGTTATCGTCACCCCCTCCTTTCTCTCCTGTAATTCGAACAGCAGTGTAGCCTTCAACCTTTTTACCAAAGCTGTAGTAAATCTAGTACAATATTAGCCTCTATTCTATGGCCTTCTTAAGCATATTTTTGTTTTTCTTTGCCAGCAGTCATCAGACCTGAGAGGTATTATCCAGTTTCGATGTAAAATATGTTGTGAATAGTTTACCAAACATTTCCTTATTCATATCATTGAATGCAATCTTAATATTTGTCAGTAGACAACACCTTCATAACTTTGGCAACAGATCGACCCTTTGATCTCTTGTGCACATCGATTCCAGTAGCTTATTTCCTACTCAGTTGTATTCATATGGGACCTTCTTTCGGTGTATCTCATCCTCATTACCTTGATTAACATTGGACATGTGTCCAAGTCCTCCTGTAAGCTTCCATTCCTTCTTTCTCTCATGACCTTGGCATCGTCTGTAAACATGTGCAGGTACGAGGTTAGCCCTTCTGCCAAGAGATTTATGTATACCAAGAATAACTGTGGACCAAAGACCAATCCCTGTGGCATTCGTTTTGCAAATGTGTCTCTTACCTGAGTCCTTCGTTTCCCACCCTATAGGTAATCGTTCATCCGGCGAAATACTTTACCCTATGTTCCCGCCTAAAGGCCTGTCTACACGAGAGGGCCTGATCGGCGGGCTTGCCCGTTAACGGGCATATTTGACGGGCAAACGATCAAATTGCCCGAAAGCCCGCCGAGCGAAATCACTGAGCTGGTGCCCGGTAGCTGGAGTTTCTACCCTGCCAGACGCAAGATAATATCGTGAACCCACAGCGGGCCTTCATCCCACGGCATAGTAGCACAGTGAACATTTAACGATGGCAGCCCAGGATAACTCTAGTGAGCCACCATCAATTTTTTGGTCTAAAGCACTTACTAGTACTGTGGTTGACCTTTATGGCCCTACATGTTCTTGGTATTATGCGGGACAAGCTTTGCTTTGATATGCGTGTACTGTACTGCAACTCCGAATAAGTAGACCCACTTGCTAAAAATCGCAGAGTTGCTTCCAGACGAGCTTCTGCTGTAATGCTCAGCGTTTCTCATAACTGTGTCTTTCTTCACTATGTATGGCTCCACCTTTGATAACAAGATGTAAAAAGTGCTTACACTCATCCTCAGGTAATTTCTGAAGTCGTGTTCCTCACCACTTTGTAGTTCATGAAGTATTGTTGCAGTGCTTCCAAACATACTTCTTTTCTTTAACCAATCTTTACACCATATCCTTTTCTTCTTTGCCTTCTTGAGACACAAAGCAATTATTATAGAGCACAAAATCTTTTTCTTGACAATGCTAGGCACCATGGTTCTCGTACCGGACTCCACCCGCTACTGGCAACATCGTCGGGCAGGCCCGGCTGTTCATCACTTCGGTCGTGTGGACAACATTCACGGGCAGGCCCGCCAGAATTTGCCCCTTAACGGGCAAACCCGCCGATCAGGCCCGCTCGTGTAGACAGGCCTTTAAGCTATAACTTAACCTTAGGTGAGGGTACAGTGTCAAAGCCTCTTAGGCAGTCGAGGACACAGTCTACCCATCCATCTCTTTGGACTAAGACCAAGCTCACCTCATAGTAGACGCATTACAGATTCATGATGCAGGACCGGTTTTCTCTAAACCTGTGTAGTCTGCCATTTAAAACTTGCAGATAACCATTCATTTGTTCTCGGATTATTTTTGTCAGTGTTACAATAACAACATTCGTCTGTAAAATAAGCAGGTATTTCAAGTGCAATTTCCCGATCTTTCCAAAACAGACACATTTCTCATTCTCCTCATGTTTGGATCTACCTCTTCCTTTAGCGTACTACTGGACAGTACCTACAGTGACCTAGCTTGTGCCTCTGCGAATTCCTTCAGTACCAATGGGCAAAACTTCAAAAGATCCATGTACAATGGAACGGTTGCTCTGTTAACCCGATAATTTCGTTTCTGCTAACATGTGTCCTGATGTCCGCAGCTGAACAACTGATGAACAATATAGTGGTGGCGTGCGGCTCATACGGCACAAGGGGATATCCTAGTGTTATGCAAGGCACCGAGCTCCTTCCAGCCAACTGGGGTATGAATTATAAGTGTGGGCTGGAGGGCTGTGGAGTGACGTTAAGGCTGCACAAGCCACCCAGGAAATACACGCCCTCGTGAGTGTCAGTCACGAGTGTGAGGGAGAGAAGCTAATTTGTGATGCGGGGAACGGGGCTGCGGTAGGCACGACAATGCCTCCCAGCCATGGGCTTCTGCTGGGGGGGACTTGCTAGACCCACGTAAATGGAGAAAAGATATGTTTCTTGACTTACATTTATATCTATCATGTGCCTTGCCGCACACCTGCAATAAGTCTCGAGTGAAGGTCTAACACGTTATACTCATCAATGCCCAGTGTAAAAAGCTTGCAAGATCCCGCTCACCTTGCCTCCACCGCCATCACTCTGAGGGCTCGTCCTGTACATCATGGTCTCAACCTTCTCTGGAAAAATTCCTGCTGACGCCTACGTCATCATAACGTATTGTCAACACGAGAGTTACCGGCATCAAGAGAGCCTCGGATGAACCATGACTGAGGAAGGATGGTGCAGATGCAGAGAACGTATCACCACAACACTCCCCTCACATAACTCTCCTGCAGTAGACACTGGACGGAGATGAGGGAGTGGCTTAAGGCGGCATCTAGTGCTATAGCACAGGAAGCTGCTGCTACAGCCAATTGGTAACGATATCCCGGCAGGGAGAAGAAAAGTTATCTAGAAGAAAAGTTATCTACCTTCGAGAGAGAGAGGCAACTGTGGAGTGAATTCAGGAGTAGAATACTGACGGCAGAATCTCGTGAGATTAGATCTAGGATGGATGGTCGTCAAATAACACTATTGTATACTGCATACGACTCTTAGTTATTCTGGGGTCATCATTCTAGGGTGTTAATCTAACACTCTCTACATACGTGAGCTAAGACAAGAATACACATATAAGGATGGAACAGAAATGCTGTATTAATAAGGTCGTACTGCTACGACCAGCTATTGCTACAGCAGAAGCTGGGTAAGAAGCAAGACAGGCGTCTCTTGCTGCTGCTGCGGGAAAACGAGTCATTGTCTGGTCTCTTGATGTTCCTGGAGGAGGAATGAAATAAACTAAGGTCCTGTTGTGCTGCAGGAAATAGACGTTGCTAAAGTTATGTGGTTTTGCTGCAGGAGGAGCAGGTATTGGCTTGGTTCTATAGCTGAGGTGCAGGAGGCCTTGCCACGGCTCCGTAGTTGTGGTGCAGAAGGAAGATAATGTTGGTATAGTCCTGTGATCGTGCCCAGAAGTAGGAAACTGCATAAAATCCCGTGGCTTTGCTAAAGCTACAGAAGGCAGTGCTGAGGTCTTATGACCCTGCTGCATGAAGCACATTGCCAAGCCGAAGTCATACGTTGACTATACATTTTCAGGCTGAGGTCTATAACAAAGAGATTGACCAACGACAAGGCGAATGATCATTGCTTGGCTTCTAAAGGCCTGTCTACACAAGCGGGCCTGATCGGCGGGTTTGCCCGTTAACGGGCAAATTCTGGCGGGCCTGCCCGTGAATGTTGTCCACACGACCGAAGTGATGAACAGCCGGGCCTGCCCGACGATGTTGCCAGTAGCGGGTGGAGTCCGGTACGAGAACCATGGTGCCTAGCATTGTCAAGAAAAAGATTTTGTGCTCTATAATAATTGCTTTGTGTCTCAAGAAGGAAAAGAAGAAAAGGATATGGTGTAAAGATTGGTTAAAGGAAAGAAGTATGTTTGGAAGCACTGCAACAATACTTCATGAACTACAAAGTAGTGAGGAACACGACTTCAGAAATTACCTGAGGATGAGTGTAAGCACTTTTTACATCTTCTTATCAAAGGTGGAGCCATACATAGTGAAGAAAGACACAGTTATGAGAAACGCTGAGCATTACAGCAGAAGCTCGTCTGGAAGCAACTCTGCGATTTTTAGCAAGTGGGTCTACTTATTCGGAGTTGCAGTACAGTACACGCATATCAAAGCAAAGCTTGTCCCGCATAATACCAAGAACATGTAGGGCCATAAAGGTCAACCACAGTACTAGTAAGTGCTTTAGACCAAAAAATTGATGGTGGCTCACTAGAGTTATCCTGGGCTGCCATCGTTAAATGTTCACTGTGCTACTATGCCGTGGGATGAAGGCCCGCTGTGGGTTCACGATATTATCTTGCGTCTGGCAGGGTAGAAACTCCAGCTACCGGGCACCAGCTCAGTGATTTCGCTCGGCGGGCTTTCGGGCAATTTGATCGTTTGCCCGTCAAATATGCCCGTTAACGGGCAAGCCCGCCGATCAGGCCCGCTCGTGTAGACAGGCCTTTAGGTTATCTGTCAACCATATGTTATGTGCCACATATGGTGTTATTTAAGCCTGGGTGGATGTACTGGGCAGCAGGCAGGGTGAGGGGGTGAGGGGGCTGGGGGGGGGGGGGGGGGGGGGGGAGTGTTAGTCTTCGAGCAACGGGTTGGGTGACATGAAAGTTTATCAGACACTTGAGTCATCAGCACTTCCTGGGGTCAGACGCTGGTGTGTGCGGATGTCGAGCCTGTTGTTGAACAATATTAGCGGATACATCCATCCACACACACACACACACACACACACGACGAAATCATACACAGGACGAGGTGGCCTCTGGGGATGGCAGCTGACCCCAAGCTTGGGAAGGGGTTTTCGGGAACCCCTGTGATAGGAAGGGTGGCAACAAACGAGATTTCACGAAACAATTGTTACTTATATTTCTGTTACTTAATGACTTCATTAATATTTCTTCATTTCATATCCCTTCTTCTGAGCTCCTTAGAGGCCCGAGCCCTTAGAAGGTATGCAAACTGGTAATTTTCATTACGAAATTTATGAAAATTAGGTAATGAAGAAACAGTTTGGGCATGGAAAACTGTGATTTGGTATTCTGGTCATGGGAAAGCCAAATTTGATAACAATGAAACTTGGTATGCTAGAATTATACGTTTCGTTTCTCATTATTCACTACTTTGTAGATTCATCACACTTTTGATTATATCTGATATTAGCGATACATAAGGGATAGAAGACAGTAGTGCGTTCAGACAGACAGACACGCCAAACTGCCATTATTACCGCACAACACGTTCAGCCTTCGTCCGAGCTCCGCCTGCCTGACCATGATTACACTTATTTTCTGGCGATTTTTTTTTTTCCAGTAATCATGTATGGAAATTTAGCACTTACTAGTGCCCGCCGTAGTCTGCGTCTATGTAACGGAAAATATGACAAATTTATCCCATATTTACCCACTATTATTACTAAAGGTTCTAGATAATTTGTCACACTAGAATTAAGCATGCACTAATGATATATATATATATATATATATATATATATATCATTTATTTATTTATTTTATTTATTTTGCTTTGTCGCTGTCTCCCGCGTTTGCGAGGTAGCGCAAGGAAACAGACGAAAGAAATGGCCAAACCCACCCCCATACACAGGTATATACACACACGTCCACACACGCAAATATACATACCTATACATCTCAATGTACACATATATATACACACACAGACACATACATATATACCCATGCACACAATTTACACTGTCTGCCCTTATTCATTTCCATCGCCACCCCGCCACACATGGAATACCATCCCCCTCCCCCCTCATGTGTGCGGGGTAGCGCTAGGAAAAGACAACAAAGGCCCCATTCGTTCACACTCAAACTCTAGCTGTCATGCAATAATGCCCGAAACCACAGCTCCCTTTCCACATCCAGGCCCCACACAGCTTTCCATGGTTTACCCCAGACGCTTCACATGCTCTGATTCAATCCACTGACAGCACGTCAACCCCGGTATACCACATCGATCCAATTCACTCTATTCCTTGCCTGCCTTTCACCCTCCTGCATGTTCAGGCCCCGATCACTCAAAATCTTTTTCACTCCATCTTTCCACCTCCAATTTGGTCTCCCACTTCTCCTCGTTCCCTCCACCTCCATATTATTTATCTATACTTTATTAATTTTGCTTTGTCGTTGTCTCCCGCGTTAGCGAGGTAGCGCAAGGAAAAAAGACGAAAGAATGGCCCAACCCACCCACATACACATGAATATACATACACGTCTACACACGCAAATATACATACCTATACATCGAACGTATACATATATATACACACACAGACATATACATATATACACATGTACATAATTCATAGTCTGCCTTTATTCATTCCCATCGCCACTCCGCCACACATGAAATAACACCCCCTCCCCCTCATGTGTGCGAGGTAGCGCTAGGAAAAGACAACAAAGGCCCCATACGTTCACACTCAGTCTCCAGCTGTCATGTATAAATGCACTGAAACCACAGCTCACTTTCCACATCCAGGCCCCACAGAACTTTCCATGGTTTACCCCAGATGCTTCACATGCCCTGCTTCAATCCATTGACAGCACGTCGACCCCGGTATACCACATCGTTTCAATTCACTCTATTCCTTGAACGCCTTTCACCCTACTGCATGTTCAGGCCCCGTCACTCAAAATCTTTTTCACTCCATCTCTCCACCTCCAATTTGGTCTCCCACTTCTCGTTCCCTCCACTTCTGACACATATATCCTCTTGGTCAATCTTTCCTCACTTATTCTCTCCATGTGACCAAACCATCTTAAAACTCTTCTGCTCTCTCAACCATACTCTTTTTATTACCATACATCTCTCTTACCCTATCATTACTTGATCATACAAACTCACACCACATATTGTCGTCAAACATCTTATTTCCAGCACATCCACCCTCCTGCGCACAACTCTATCCATAGCCCACGCCTTGCAACCATATAACACTGTTGGAACCACTATTCCTTCAAACATACCCATTTTCACTTTACGAAATAATGTTCTCTACTTCTACACACTTTTCAACGCTCCCAGAACTTTCGCCCCCTCCCCCACCCTATGATTCACTTCCGCTTCCATGGTTCAATCCACTGCCAAATCCACTATCAGATATATTAAACACTTCACTTCCTCCAGTTTTTCTCCATTCAAACTTACCTCCCAATTGACTTGACCCTCAACCCTACTGTACCTAAAACCCTTGCTCTTATTCACAGTTACTCTCAGCTTTCTTCTTTCACACACTTTACCAAACTCAGTCACCAGCTTCTGCAGTTTCTCACATGAATCAGCCACCAGCACTGTATCATCAGCGAACAACAACTGACTCATTTCCCAAGCTCTCTCATCCACAACAGACTGCATACTTGCCCCTCTCTCCAAAACTCTTGCATTCACCTCCCTAACAACCCCATCCATAAACAAATTAAACAACCATGGAGACATCACACACCCCTGCCGCAAACCTACATTCACTGAGAACCAATCACTTTCCTCTCTTCCTACACGTACACATGCCTTACATCCTCGATAAAATCTTTTCACTGCTTCTAACAACTTGCCTCCCACAATATACTCTTAATACCTTCCACAGAGCATCTCTATCAACTCTATCATATGCCTTCTCCAGATCCATAAATGCTACATACAAATCCATTTGCTTTTCTAAGTATTTCTCACATACATTCTTCAAAGCAAACACCTGATCCACACATCCTCTACCACTTCTGAAACCACACTGCTCTTCCCCAATCTGATGCTCTGTACATGCCTTCATCCTCTCAATCAATACCCTCCCATATAATTTACTAGGAATACTCAACAAACTTATACCTCTGTAATTTGAGCACTTACCTTTGTCCCCTTTGTCTTTGTACAATAGTATTATGCAAGCATTCCGCCAATCCTCAGGCACCTCACCATGAGTCATACATACATTAAATAACCTTACCAACCAGTCAACAATACAGTCACCCCCTTTGTTAATAAATTCCACTGCAATACCATCCAATCCTGCTGCCTTGCCGGATCTCATCTTCTGCAAAGCTTTTACTACCTCTTCTCTATTTACCAAATCATTTTTCCTAACCCTCTCACTTTGCACACCACCTCGACCAAAACACCCTATATCTGCCACTCTATCATCAAACACATTCAACAAACCTTCAAAATACTCACTCCATCTCCTTCTTACATCACCACTACTTGTTATCACCTCCCAATTAGCCCCCTTCACGGAAGTTCCTATTTGTTCTCTTGTCTTACGCACTTACCTCCTTCCAAAACATCTTTTTATTCTCCCTAAAATTTAATGACACTCTCTCACCCCAACTCTCACTTGCCCCCGTTTTCACCTCTTGCACCTTTCTCTTGACCTCCTGCCTCTTTCTTTTATACATCTCCCACTCATTTGCGTTATTTCCCTGCAAAAATCGTCCAAATGCCTCTCTCTTCTCTTTCACTAATAATCTTACTTCTTCATCCCACCACTCACTACCCTTTCTAAACTGCCCATCTCCCACGCTTCTCATGCCACAAGCATCTTTTGCGCAAGCCATCACTGCTTCCCTCAATACATCCCATTCCTCCCCCATTCCCCTTACCTCCTTTGTTTACACCTTTTTCCATTCTGTACTCAGCCTCTCCTAGTACTTCCTCACACAAGTCTCCTTCCCAAGCTCACTTACTCTCACCACTCTTTTCACCCCAACATTTTCTCTTCTTTTCTGAAAACCTCTACAAATCTTCCTCTTCGCCTCCACAAGATAATGATCAGACATCCCTCCAGTTGTACCTCTCAGCACATTAACATCCAAAAGTCTCTCTTTCGCGCGCTTATCAATTAACACGTAATCCAATAACACTCTCTGGCCATCTCTCCTACTTACATACGTATACTTATGCATATCTCTCTTTTTAAACCTGGTATTCCCAATCACCAGTCCTTTTTCAGCACATAAATCTACAAGCTCTTCACCATTTCCATTTACAACACTGAACACCCCATGTACACCAATTATTCCCTCAACTGCCACATTACCCACCTTTGCATTCATATCACCCATCACTATAACCCGGTCTTGTGCATCAAAATCATTAACACACTCACTCAGCTGCTCGAAAAACACTTCCCTCTCATGATCTTTCTTCTCATGCCCAGGTGCATATGCACCAATAATCACCCATCTCTCTCCATCAACTTTCAGTTTTACCCATATCAATCTAGAGTTTACTTTCTTAAACTCTATTACATACTCCCATCACTCCTGTTTCAGGAGCAGTGCTACTCCTTACTTTGCTCTTGTCCTCTCACTAACCCCTGACTTTACTCCCACGACATTCCCAAACACTCTTCCCCTTTACCCTTGAGCTTCGTTTGACTCAGAGCCAAAACATCCAGGTTCCTTTCCTCAAACATACTACCTATCTCTCCTTTTTTCTCATCTTGGTTACATCCACACACAGTTAGACACCCCAGTCTGAGCCTTCGAGGAGGATGAGCACTCCCCGCGTGACTCCCCTCCTTCCTCAGAGGTCCAGCTTACGTGGTATCCTCCCCTTCCTCAGAGGGCCAGCTTACATGGTATCCTCCTCTTTCTCAGAGGGCCAGCTTACGTGGTATCCTCCACTCCCTTAGAGGGCCAGCTTACGTGGTATCATCCTCCTTCCTCAGACGGCCAGCTTGCGTGGTATCATCTCCCTTCCCCAGAGGGCCAGCTTACGTGTTCTGCTCCACACTCTGTCATGAAAGATGCCATTCTTGTTATATGTTTCTGAAGGGAATTAACTAGTGTCTGATGCACGGACGAAGCCGCATTTTTTTAGCCTGAAGCACATTACAAAGTGGCACCAAAAACATCAGGAGAAGCTAGCCCAGGTGGAGACATATGATGCTATCATATGTAAGTATGGAGAGGGAAAATGATAAGGAACTGTGGCTGATTGCTCCTTGTTGAGATGAAGAAGAGCGTCCGTGGTGTCACGAAAACATACGATGATCTGGTCAACGTCCTCACTTGAGTCCATCTTGTCTAATTTCTCCAACAGTTATGTGAGGTGTGTGGCGGCAGCAATCCTTACCAGCGGTAACAACTGCCACCAGCATATTGTTAATAGTCAACACAATTACCACCAGATCTCTTTCTATAATTGAGAGTGACAAGGAAATATTACAGTTTGCCTTTTGTAAATGCAGTACGTACGGCATGTACCTCAGGCAGTTATGATGTCGGACGCTGCCAACTTACTAATTTTGACAACTTTTTGAAAGAAAATTATGCGTTCTGTTTCCACTTGTCTTCCTGTTTATAATCAGAAGTGGTGTGGCCAAATCACCTATGAATCATTATGATGAAATCCTAAAATCATTACTTTTTTAAAAAGAAATAAACTCTACAGTACATCAGATAATGGCAAGGATTTACTTTCCAAGATACGTGCACTTGGTTATCGTTGCAATGATTACGACTTTCGAAATACTTTAGGATAAAACCACTAATATTACGATGAGTATTGAAAAAAAAAAAAAAGTATAGACAAGCGCATGATGCATATGACTCTACCGGTGTATACGAAGGCCGTGTCACACGGGATAACACAAGACGCACGCTGGGTCAGGAGGGTCAGTGTGAGCGTGTTCACACCGGATAACACAGCGCATGTGTTACCAGACACCATCAGTAACGTTCTGTTGTTCAAGATGGAGAGCTGTGATGTGGTTTTACGATCACGAGACTTTACAACTGACACCGGAAATGTGTCAGAAAAAGAGGAAGTGGATACAGGAAACCAATGTTGACCAAGGAAGAAAAAAAACATCACCTTGTACGGGAGATTAACGTACATGAAGACAAATCTAAACATTTCAGTTTGTCTTACACTGGATAAAAAAGTTCTACTATTATTTGAAAAAAATATCATGAAGAATGTTACACACTACAGGCAGGCACTCCATATCTCTCAAAGAAAGGGTGACCATTTGCTTAAGGTAATTTATACAAAAAGAAAAAAAAAAATACTGAGATACAACTTGATTAATATCAGCCAACATTTAACCTAAATTGTGATGTTTGCAGAGATGTGGGTCTCATATTATGGAAGCATGGATGCCTTATCACTTCTTGAAATGAGTTGCAACATGTTCCACGCGCACTGATAATGATAAATGGTAATATGACATGAAATGGCCTTGTAGTGAGTGAGCAGAGTTGTCAACTCAAAATTTCAGATGCCGATGGATACTGGGCTCTCTCTCTCTCTCTCTCTCTCTCTCTCTCTCTCTCTCTCTCTCTCTCTCTCTCTCTCTCTCTAACAGAAAGTCAGCGGTGTTGTTTCAAGGCTACAAAAGTCAAGTTAAAGACATGCTACTTAGCACTCCTCAAGGTGGAGTACTTAGCTCCACTTTGTTCACTGTACTAATCAATGTATTACTGAAATCGATTCCACAGTGTCCCAGAAATATCACTATTAGCTATGCTGATGATATTCTTGTACTGACCAAAACATATCGTGAAATGCAAACTATTCTTAACTACAAACACATCGCCTGTGAAAGCCTTGGCTTCATCATATCTGCAGATAAAACTAAGATCTTCAATAAACGAATTGGTACCGGCAGGAGCGGATCATCTAAGCTGACAATTGTTGGAAACCCGATTGACTATGTCTCCTGCTTTAAACATCTTGTTGTCTCAGTCCCATGTGCTGCAGCTAGTGGGCAAAAACTAAATCAACAATGTACAGACAGACTCAGAACTCTTAGAGCTGTTGCAGAGTATAATGCTAATTATGGTGCAAATATCAGAATTTTGTTAAAATGATGTACTTACCTTATATTTGGTCTCTAATAGATAACCGCGCACCAGTTTTGGTCCTACACAACAGCAAAGGTATCAACAGACTTGAAGAAATGCAAAATGAAGCCTTTTGAGCAGGTAGAAATCACTGCCACTAACAGCTTAATTAAATCCGATTCTTTATCTCTACTACTTGCCCTTAACACCCGGAGATCAGAATGTAACATGCTGGTCTCTGAAGCCAGATACAAATACTCAAGACATTACTGCTCAAGTGATTCAGATCAAATTGTTATGGATTCCCTCTCATACAGGAGGCGCCTCCGTGAGCATGACAAAGCTGATGCTGCAGCCAAACTTGCACTTAGTAAAGTTGATGTTGAAAACAACGTTGGGTTGTTTATTAGAAGCCTCAAAAATGCAATTAAAATAGAACTAACTGACATCTTTGAAGCACGAAGACGAATTCAGATAAGCGTAAGAGGGAACATTTTCCATCACAGTGAGATGTGTAAAGTAAAACATGTATATGGAGAAAGTAATAAGATCAGCAGATTACATGATGTTGCAACTATCAGACTAAGGCTAGACTATAGGTACTATTGGCGTTTTAGCCTAATTGGAATTGTTAACAGTGTTAATTGTAAAGTTTGTGGTCAAATATTTGTCTTAGAATGTGAAAAAATAGACCTTTTAGAGATTTTTTTTTTTTTTTTGCTTTGTCGCTGTCTCCCGCGTTTGCGAGGTAGCGCAAGGAAACAGACGAAAGATATGGCCCAACCCACCCCCATACACATGTATATACATACGTCCACACACGCAAATATACATACCTACACAGCTTTCCATGGTTTACCCCAGACGCTTCACATGCCCCGATTCAATCCACTGACAGCACGTCAACCCCGGTATACCACATCGCTCCAATTCACTCTATTCCCTGCCCTCCTTCCACCCTCCTGCATGTTCAGGCCCCGATCACACAAAATCTTTTTCACTCCATCTTTCCACCTTCAATTTGGTCTCCCTCTTCTCCTCGTTCCCTCCACCTCCGACACATATATCCTCTTGGTCAATCTTTCCTCACTCATTCTCTCCATGTGCCCAAACCACTTCAAAACACCCTCTTCTGCTCTCTCAACCACGCTCTTTTTATTTCCACACATCTCTCTTACCCTTACGTTACTTACTCGATCAAACCACCTCACACCACACATTCTCCTCAAACATCTCATTTCCAGCACATCCATCCTCCTGCGCACAACTCTATCCATAGCCCACGCCTCGCAACCATACAACATTGTTGGAACCACTATTCCTTCAAACATACCCATTTTTGCTTTCCGAGATAATGTTCTCGACTTCCACACATTCTTCAAGGCTCCCAGAATTTTCGCCCCCTCCCCCACCCTATGATCCACTTCCGCTTCCATGGTTCCATCCGCTGCCAGATCCACTCCCAGATATCTAAAACACTTCACTTCCTCCAGTTTTTCTCCATTCAAACTCACCTCCCAATTGACTTGACCCTCAACCCTACTGTACCTAATAACCTTGCACTTATTCACATTTACTCTTAACTTTCTTCTTTCACACACTTTACCAAACTCAGTCACCAGCTTCTGCAGTTTCTCACATGAATCAGCCACCAGCGCTGTATCATCAGCGAACAACAACTGACTCACTTCCCAAGCTCTCTCATCCCCAACAGACTTCATACTTGCCCCTCTTTCCAAAACTCTTGCATTCACCTCCCTAACAACCCCATCCATAAACAAATTAAACAACCATGGAGACATCACACACCCCTGCCGCAAACCTACATTCACTGAGAACCAATCACTTTCCTCTCTTCCTACACGTACACATGCCTTACATCCTCGATAAAAACTTTTCACTGCTTGTAACAACTTGCCTCCCACACCATATATTCTTAATACCTTCCACAGAGCATCTCTATCAACTCTATCATATGCCTTCTCCAGATCCATAAATGCTACATACAAATCCATTTGCTTTTCTAAGTATTTCTCACATACATTCTTCAAAGCAAACACCTGATCCACACATCCTCTACCACTTCTGAAACCACACTGCAAGAAATGTCAAGATACCTGAAATTTTAAGTTTGTATCCAATTTCTGCATCTAGTCGGTAAATTTGCCATATGAAACTATGTAATGTATGTACTGAAATACGAATTGTAACATTTAATATCAACCCACTGGTGTCTGACTAAGGCCGTTTGTGATCGTAATCCTTTTGCGCTACCGCTCACAAGATGAGCATGGGCAGCACAATAAATTTGCTGGGGACACCAACACAAATCAAAATCCCGAAAAGCGAAAAAAAAAAGCGTTAAACTTACTAACATAAGGGCGAAAAAAATGCTCTTCGAATTATTTCTGCTCTATGACGTGCCAAATTATTAATAACAGGAAAGAGTGACCGCTTTAACACTAAAACACACCATTATTCCAGATATGCTAATTCCCAACCCGCAATCCTCGGTGTCCTGGGGTTGTGGTTGTCTATGTGAGGGTCCTGGTTGCGTTACGAAGACTCATCTGTTTCAATAACTCACTGTTTTTCAGTACTTCCTTGGGCAGTTTATAATCATAACCAATTTCCGTTTCTTCTTAGTCCATACTTGATAGTGTTGCATTCAAGCTTTTGATTCTGTCCATTTCGAAGCTTTGACTTCACGATGTTCGTCTAATGATACGCTCTACATCAGCGTTGAAGTGAGTCAATGTCAGCACTTGAATTCAAAGCCAACTTAGAGAGGTCACTGAAGGGATCTTCTGTTGCATCCCCGTACGAGACGTTTCAGCCCAGAGTGCTAGGATGCCAGTGTTCCAGGCTTTATGGGTTGCAGGCATTCACTTGCACTGTGGTGACATTGACTGTAACACTTCGACATTGCCTGGCAAACGTTGACGAAGCTGTTTCACCAACTCAGCTACAAACTGTATGCATCTTTCTCGAATATTCTTTTCATCAGGAAACTTACATTGTGCCATCTCATTTTCAAACTCGTACCTCAAGTACGGATGTGGGTCTAAGTAGTTCTCCACTGAATCTCCTTCATTTTTCTGCCCGGGATGAGGCCCTTAGAACTTATGAATTGATAAGTTGAATAAGGTCACTTAGCAGTTTGGTTGGATCCTTTACCTCCACTTCAAATTTCTCACTGACACACTGAACTTCTCCAAGAATATGCTTAAAGAATATCAGAAATTGCATAGTTATTCTTGTCACAAAACATGTCATAGAAAATCTGAGCTGTGTAACATCTTTCATTATTTCTTGCCATTTTAAAATAAGCTTTAAGTTCCACTCACAGCTGCAGTATTCTGTCAAATGTTGATTCATCTGACGGCCATCGAGACTGACTTAGCTGTATTAATTTCAATAGAGCTTGACCATCACCGATCAAAGAAATAGTCTCTCTGTACCTTACTTGGCGAATGGCAGAGTGGAAGAACCAATTATAGGTCTCTGATCATAAAATCTAGGTTCCTAGGGAGACACTTTGCTGCAGCATGAGACACAAATAGTTGTGGAATGACACACACTTGATCAGGATCAAATGAGATTCTGACGGATTTAGCACACACTGTACTGTTAACACCTGTCATCACAGAAGCATTGTCGGTGCAAATTGCAACAATGTTTTGTAGCTACAACCTATTAGTTTTCAAGGAATTCTTGGCATCACATATCCTATAAGCATTACAGTCAGTTCAACAAGGTCCAAGAAAGTCACTACAGTCTTCCTACTTTCAGAATAAAACCGGATAGCGATACTCAATAGTTTCCTTACCGTAATATCATTACTTTAATCAGTCAGGAGGCTAGACTTCTGATTGATTATGTCACTTTTCAAGTCACCGTTATAATGCTAGGTAATCACATTGCACACAACTGCACTACACTTCAACCTTTTTAACGAGAAATTTTTGCGTCCTTCACTGTCTGCAAATCGTGTTTTGCATAGCTCACTGAAATGATGAACATGTTGCACATAATGAAAAATGTTCTACAATGAACAGCGATAAATTCCCTTCAGTCTCCCGTGCGTCATCACTCGGAGTTGTGGTTAGTCGAGTACTGAATGGCTCTTCAGCTTTCTCTTGTTTAGCTGTCTTGTTGTGTCTTTCAATGTCACTTGGCGGACAATATCAGTGCTTGCATAGACATTTTGTCATCGTCCTCTTTTTACCTTAACCACTTTTCACATTTGGGTCTTTCAACCACTATGCTCTAAAATGTTGAGTCTATTTCTTACCTGTTTTTTTTTTTTTTTTTTTTTTCCGCTGTCTCCCGCGTTTGCGAGGTAGCACAAGGAAACAGACGAAAGAAATGGCCCAACCCACCCCCATATACATGTATATACATACGTCCACACACGCAAATATACATACCTACACAGCTTTCCATGGTTTACCCAAGACGCTTCACATGCCTTGATTCAATCCACTGACAGCACGTCAACCCCGGTATACCACATCGCTCCAATTCACTCTATTCCTTGCCCTCCTTTCACCCTCCTGCATGTTCAGGCCCCGATCACACAAAATCTTTTTCACTCCATCTTTCCACCTCCAATTTGGTCTCCCTCTTCTCCTCGTTCCCTCCACCTCCGACACATATATCCTCTTGGTCAATCTTTCCTCACTCATTCTCTCCATGTGCCCAAACCATTTCAAAACACCCTCTTCTGCTCTCTCAACCACGCTGTTTTGTTGTGTTCGTTAAATGTAATGGCCTGCATACACACTACCAGCAACATTACTGTTCTTCATGGCCCAAGGATAGTTGTCATCACTGAGAGTCAGACTGAACCTGAACTGAAATGAGGACTTAGAGAGGGGGAGCCCGAGGAATACACCCGAAATGAATCAGTCGAAAAAGACATTCGAACATGTTCAGTTCGATGAAAATAATTACGTGCAATATTTGTATTGCTTTCCTTTTTATTTGATTTAATCTATTTATATCCTTTATATTTAATCAAAGGCGGGCGACTTTTTCATATATATATATATATATATATATATATATATATATATATATATAGGTATTAAGAATATATGGTGTGGGAGTCAAGTTGTTAGAAGCAGTGAAAAGTTTTTATCGAGGATATAAGGCATGTGTACGTGTAGGAAGAGAGGAAAGTGATTGGTTCTCAGTGAATGTAGGTTTGCGGCAGGGGTGTGTGATGTCTCCATGGTTGTTTAATTTGTTTATGGATGGGGTTGTTAGGGAGGTGAATGCAAGAGTTTTGGAAAGAGGGGCAAGTATGAAGTCTGTTGGGGATGAGAGAGCTTGGGAAGCGAGTCAGTTGTTGTTCGCTGATGATACAGCGCTGGTGGCTGATTCATGTGAGAAACTGCAGAAGCTGGTGACTGAGTTTGGTAAAGTGTGTGAAAGAAGAAAGTTAAGAGTAAATGTGAATAAGAGCAAGGTCTGTTTCCTTGCGCTACCTCGCAAACGCGGGAGACAGCGACAAAGAAAAAAAAAAAAATATATATATATATATATATACTTCCCACGTATTCCCTGCGTGTCGTTGAAGGCGACTAAAAGGGGAGGGAGCGGGGGGCTGGAAATCCTCCCCTCTCGTTTTTTTTTTAATTTTCCAAAAGAAGGAACAGAGAATTGGGCCAGGTGAGGGTAGTCCCTCAAAGGCTCAGTCCTCTGTTCTTAACGCTACCTCGCTAATGCGGGAAATGGCGAATAGTTTGAAAGAAAAGAAAGATATATATATATATATATATATATATATATATATATATATATATATATATATATATATATATATATATATATATCCGTGTAAGGCGGCATATATTAGGAATAATAACGTATAAAGGAATAAGCTAAAACATACACAAATAGATAAATTGGATGAAAGACGAAGGTAAGGGAGACGTTCCTTAACGCGATACTGCGTCAAAGCTGGGAGGGGAGTGGCGGGGAAGGACCTGGGATGGGCAAGTTAACATTTGGCGTTCTGGGGCGAGGCTAGGGGACTGTGTGATCATTTTTGTTTTACGCTAAACTTAACATTTTTGCGTTTATGCACAGTGTGCTTTAAGATGTTCGCCGAGACCCGACAAGTGTGGGGTACGGGTACTGGTCTGGTAAGTGGAGAAATCTCACTGCCAAACCTATGATACACGGTAAAGTTACCCACCTTAAAAGGAGCCCCTACACTATACTAGAATCATATACTCCTGATGTAATGTATGATGGGAAAAAATCGGAGTTGTTTTTCCTCTGTCAGTGTGTTATGTATGTTTCAGCAAACAAGTAAATGCAGTAGACTACTTATAGTGTCCGCTTCCTTGATTATGTATGTATCACTCGAGAAGTCCCGATCTATAGGGGCACTCTGAGACGGGAAATGACTGAAATCGGTGGTATTTTCTGTGGGGTTTAGAGGTGTTGGAGGCAAGTCAAAATGTTCCATTGATAGACACGGTGTCTGATGATTGAATGTCCAAGAGGTTATATAAACAGGACATGGTAGTCCATCTTCCACCTAGCAAACCCACGAGGACATCACATCATGGCCTTACAAGCCAGGGGCTCCGTTGGTGGCTGATGATAAACAATGTAACAATTTACGGGCATTTTTATGTCAGCAAATGTGCGTGTGTGTGACCTGCCGGACTCCATGGAACTAATCCATATATGTTTCATGAATGTGGGCACTACAGTACGAACACACATTCTTAGGTCTCCATCAATGCTATTAACCATATCTGTTATTACTGGCCGTCACTTTAAATATGTATCACACTGAGTAGTGCCCTCAGTGCATTACCAACGTCCTTACCACGACTCTCCCTTTAAATGTGTATTTAGGTTTAATTCGTTTATATCAGCATTTCTAATCACCAATATCGTTTCCATAACAACATATATTTTGCCTTTGATAAATGAATTGTAACAACCTGTTAGCCTAAACAATCTCAAGGTCAGCAGAACATGTCTGCTGCTTACCATCCGTGTTCTATCATGTAATCAGCATATGGCTACCTGCCTACCTCCTACACTTTTCCCATACATCAAAACCACACACACCAATTCCAGGCATTCAGTGTGTTTTACGATTATCAGATACAGCAATTATCTAAAATCAATATCCTATGTAGACCCAGTGTTAGCTAAGGTTAAAATTTAGGCAAAATAAGGTCTTCCCCTGCAGAATGCGTCGATATTGTAAGTGCCACTTTGTATGTTTATAATGGCTACCAATACGCATTCCACTGAGTGTAATGCCATCTACATGAATTATTGGTCTTTGTAGTTATATATCAGTTAATATTGCATTCATATAACACATTTGAGCCGTATGCCTTATTTGTTATGTTTCTAGCTTGAACAAGGATCTGCTTCGAGTCGAATGGATATCACGAACTAAAACAATAACCATCAAAATAATCATATTCTTTTTCTTATAGCATATCTGAATTATATGTTCCTGTGAATATGTAAGGAGGTGAAGAAGATATAATAGGTAATGGGTTATTGAGGGTAGAGGGAGGAAAACCCCTAATAATGTGACCTCCTGTAACCTATCACATATTAATGACATGTACACGGTCACCTGATGTCTGCGGAGGAGTTCCCACTCCTGCATGATATGCTGCACGACCCGGCACGGCACCTAGTCGGCTCCTGGCTCTGCTCCCATGCCTTCACCATCACTCCCAAGCAGTTCTCGATGGGGTTCGTCACATTCCTCCGCCAGCCAGTCCAGTAGCTCAATGGTCGGTTGCTCGGAAAACCATCGGCGAACGAGACCTGCTCTGTGGATAAGGTTGTTGTCCAAACACAAAATAAAAGAAAAACACAGAAATACAATGTATTTGTATATGGTTATCCTATACATTATATTGCGTCAGGTAATCACTGTCAGAGGGTTGTAAGTGACAAATAACAGCAATGTAAGTTAAGGCATGAGACACTAAAGGGAGCGGAAATTTTGAGTACCGGTCATTTCAAATTCCAATATAATTCAATGTAGGTTTCATACTCTCGATGTTAATGAAATCTTATGATTGATGCTTCCCCTGCATTTATAACTGATATTAAACTTTAGGATAATAGTATCTCCAGCAAGGTTCATAATCGCAGTGTGAGTGATCGATCTAAAGTAAAACAATTTCTATGTAAAAATAGTGACCATAGTTGATAGTGTATTCAGATCCCACGAAAAATGGGATGGACAGCATTATTACTGATGGATGGTTGCAAGAATCAATTACCGTATTTGTTAGCCATAGATGACAGGAGAGTAGCGGTATATAATATTAAATATGTGGGACATGTCATGTGCAATGGGTGAGGACTGTGGTGTAATATATCGTAGATTTACGGGAATGATGGTGATGGGGGCGTGTTTGAACACACATGATGGAGGATAACGCTAACGGGGGGGTTGAGGAAGGAGGAACATATGAGATTGTTTGGTCATTCAGGGACGTAGTATTATTCAAGCTGTGATTTTTTCACTTACCTGCATAAATACTATCCTTTTTTGGGTAGGACAGAGCCATGGCACGAACCGAGGATGGCATCACTTGTTCCAGTATCTCAATATACTTCTCTGCAGTGAAGCGCCCTTCAGTATCAGCCACTTTCTTATCCCATATAAATGAAGCCAACCCCAGATGTTGCAGGTGACGTGACCGCTTCTGGCGACTTCATAGATATTCAACGGAGCGTATCTTGTCCCATTCGCGCGCCAGCAATGTTACCTCCTACACGTGCTGGATGAAAAGGTTTTCTAATCAGAGAATATAACCCGTCCCCAAAACTGCATATCCTTGTGCATGTAGTGCTGTGCGAAGCGTTGCCTCTCCATTCGGTGTCGCTCGGTTTGTTTTTCTCTCTTGGCGGGATTACAATGATGCACTGTATTACAAACTGAAACTTGGGAGTTGCAGGTCGTCCCGAAAAGCTACAGCATTGGTCTTGGAATCCTCTGTTACTGCTGCAAGGATACGTTGATCTTCCTCGCCTGTGGTTTTCTTAAGTGCACCTGACTTCGGACGATCTCGTAAATTCCCCTCCTCGAGCCAATCTCCTCCACCACTGTACTCTGCGAAACGCCAAGTTCCAAAGCCATATCGGGGGCGGACCCACCACCTTCCTTCATGTCGATAATTCTACCTCTGTGAGGTATGGTAAAGGTGGTCTAATTCCAGTGATGACAAACTTGCTGCTGCTGTTGAATGTAGGGACTATTGATTGGTTGGTTTTCTGGGCTTTAGACCTATCAATTGCCAGGGTCTAATACGTAAGCTACATCCACCAACCGAAAAAATCTTCAACACCTTCGTGTGTTAAAGGTAATTCTAAGACCACATACATTCACTATACCATGTGGCCCCTCGTGATGTAAGGAATGGTGCCAAACCAATGAGATAAACCCCGTTCATAACTTGGTTTCCGAGTTCGTATGAACAACACTGTTTCAACCATTATTTGAAGCCAAGGCAGAGTTGGCGTGAGTGGGTCAGGAATTAAAGATGAGTTTGTGTATCACAATGAAGGTGTGTGTAGGAAAGTGAATATTGAGTGACAAGTTCGCTGCTACAGCCTAAGATACTTCGAGGTAAATGAGTACCGTAGATAAGGCTATCATTGATACTGACTAGTATAGTGATAATGGTGTCATTAAGCACTTTACTATTTCACAATCATTGCTGCTCTGTTCCCATTGTTAATATTTCCCTCACAACCCTTCAACCACTATTAATTTCAAAACATCACTCTCCCACCAACTACTGGTCTCCCCCCCCCCCCCCGAATTGCAGCCAGCGTCGAATGTAGTTTAGAAACATTTGTATTATATTTATCCTTTATAATCAAGCATTTAATAATGTCATTGAACTGGTCACTGTCGAATGAACTCTATGTTCTTTCATAGGTATTCAAACTTACTTGTCGCCACCCAAAACTGTACAACTGTAACGGACTGGCCTATGAAATATCTTACTACGCACACAACAGACACTTTATACTTAAATTCTGATCAATGAGTTTTATTTCATCCTCCTCATATCTTATTACAATATGTAAGACTATTCATTTTTATCATCGCCGTAAGCGTACTGATTATAAACCTTAAATACACGACATCTCATACTATGCAGTGTTACCAGATCTTCAACTTACCTCACATCCGTCAACCCATTCGAACTCTCTGCAAACTTATTCGGCAGGCTGTACATCTACATACATTTCAGAAATGCCACAACACCCAATTTCACGATATAATTACGTCGTAAAAAGACTCAATGTTACGTAACGTTGCCCGGCAACTATGTACAAACAGTAGATAACAGATAATACTGCCTCTGACCGCGGATAGCTGTTTATAGGAATGGGTTAATAGAGGTCATAAGAGTAGATGACAATGATGCCACATCGCAAAAAAAAAAAAGACAAAAATAGCACAGTTTCGTAACGTTGCCCAGCTTCCACCGTGCAAACGTTAGGTAACGTCGCCCACCTTTAATGGGTTAAAGTGCCCCTACCTTTCATGAGCCCCTGCCGTTTCAAATGTTCTCTACATCACTGCTGCTGTTCCATGGCTTTACCTTACCCTTGACAAGAGAAAAGTAGGATGCAAAGTGCTATACTTTGCCTTAAGGCAAGTGCAAAACTATGCAGGCCAGGAGCATATGGCTCGCTGATGGAAGCAAGAAACACACCATACCTGATCTCTCTCTCTCTCTCCTATCATTTCCTAAAACTCTTTCGGTTAGTGCACAGCTTTTTCTTTTCACTTATCCTTACTAACCTAATTATACACGAAAATAGTTTCAATACTACTTTTGACTTAGCCAATGAATAACTTAATTACTTAGCTTCAGATGTAAGAACTTCTGTCTGAAAGCTACAAGTTTTATTTTTTTTGGATAACTGGCTATTAAATATAGACTTTTAATGGAGAGCACTTTAGCTATCATTTGGAACATCTGCAATCACTGACAGGACTATTAGCACTGCCAGTCATCCTGCTATAGCTTCACGGGAACCAGTGTCACTGCTCCATTAACTCCACATAACTCGGTATCATCACTCCCTCCTGCAGTAGCTCCATGAGACCCAGTAATGCTGTTGCTGCATATTTTATAAACTGAATTACCATTTCTTTCCATGGCAGTCATACGACCATTTTTTCCTGGTTTTCTTATTTTGCCCCATCTTTCCCTTTCTCAAAAACATTTCCTTTGCACCTCCTATGAATATCTTGGGTTGGCACCCAAGATCTGTGAACATTGAGCTGTAATGGGCTGGAAGTGATTAAGTTTGTGACATTAATCCGATGGCTAGTTTCTGATTGGTTAAGGGCAGTCCTGAAACAAGTGAGCCATTGTACTCACAATTCATTGGTTAGCAAAAGGTAAGTTACATAGAGTTACACATACACAGACCCAAGGTCCAAGCAAGGTGATTGCCCTTAACACACACACGAAAGTTTCCTCAAAAACAGTAGAAGAAAAGGACAGCAAAGCAAAGCAAAGGCTCTCTACCCACCCACCACTCCCACCGACAACATGCTCAAATGCAAAACAGGTAGAAGAGAAATACCCTGAAAGATTGATATGCCTGGAGAAAATTTTCATAAGAAAGACATAAAGTAGAATGAACATGAATTAGTCATGAACCCCACTGCTGATGACATGCATCCCTTCACATTTTGTCTTAAAACGCAATGGTTAGGACCTCTCAACTTACCATGCCCATATTATTCCTTATGTTGAAGAATGATACAATAATTTTTACTTGCTCTCTCAAAGCTAGACACATGGATTTATCAATGTTGGTATGTTACCACAGCATGCATGGCCAGGGATAGATCAGTGGTTGAGAAGGTAGCATGATACACCAATGCACCATGATGACTGATACTGGAGAGTGACAAGTGACAATTAAGCCTAATTTCTAAGATATTAAGGATGTTGCTGTGAACCACATTTTCTAGGAATTTATTCCATGCATCAATAATGTTGGTAAAGAAATATCTTATACGGTCCAGATTAACTCGGTGGACTCTAAGTTTTAGTCCATTTCCTCTCATCGGTAATTTTGGTAGCATTGTAAAAAAATTTTCAATATACGTTGTTAAATCCTTTAATTATTTGAAATTATCCCATCAACTTGCCATAGAGGTGCCCCTTGCTTAGGGAGAAAACAAGTTTAATTCTCACAGTCTCTCAAATGGTTTGTTATGCAAGGAAGGAATCAATTTAGTTGCTCTTTGCTGCACCGCTTCCAGTCTAAGAATATCCTTACTAGAGAGAGAGAGAGAGAGAGAGAGAGAGAGAGAGAGAGAGAGAGAGAGAGAGAGAGAGAGAGAGAGAGAGAGAGGCAAAACTGCACTGCTTATTCGAGATGTGGTCTAACTACACTTAGGTATAGTGGCAATATTACATCCTTGCTTTTGTATGTAAAGTTTGTTAATATATCCTAACATCCTATTTGCTTTCTTGGCAGCTTCATTACAATGCTGGGAGAATTTGAAGTTGTTGGAATCAAAGAATTCTAGATTCCTCACACTATGGGCGTCCTTTATCTTCAGGCCTATCAGTTGATTGTCAAATTTTATGTTAAGGTTTCCTACTTGTTACAGCTGATATTATTGATGTTAGTGTCTACCATTTTCCACACCACTCAGCAATTTTTGCTAGATACTCTTATAATCTTAACCTATCTTCCTCACTTAATATGGCATTGCCAATCTTTGTGTCATCTACAAATTTGGATACTTAAGTTATTTAGCCCTACTTCAATATCACTGATATAAATAATGAAAGGTATAGGCTCAAGCATGGATCCCTGGGGAATCCCACTTGTAATGGGTGACTAAGGTAATGATTCGCCATTCATTAAGACTCATCCACCTAGTAATGATTCGCCATTCATTAAGACTCTCATCCACCTAGTAATGATTCACCATTCATTAAGACTCTCTTCCACCTATCACAAAACCAGGCTTCTATCCAATAATCTATGCAACCAGTAATTCCCAAAGCCCGGACCTTACGCATCAGTGTAATGTGGGGGACTTTTTCAAATGCTTTCTGGATATCCAGAAATATATCTATTACTTTTGTCTTGTCATGGGTATTGAATAATTCGATAAAATTCTAGGGGGATTGTAAGGCATGATCTGCACCTTCTAAAACCATGACATGTATTATTGATCAGACCATATTGTTACATGTAGGATATGATCTTATCTCTAATAATCGACTCGAGAAGTTTACCTATAATTGATGTGAGGCTAATGGGATGCTAATTGCTAGCAGTTCGCAGCTTCCCTTTCTGTACATAGAAGTGACATCAACCAGTCTCTCTAGTCCTGAGGGACTATTCCATCCTGGAGAGATTTACTTAGTATATATATTAATGATCACTCAGTTTAGTTTTTGACATTTCTATATTACTCATGAATAGAAATGATGAGGACCTGGGTTTTTATAAGTCTTATCTTTTCTATCAGTGCTAGTACTTCTGTGTGACAGTAAATTCTGGTATCATGTGAATTCTATTCATCACCATCTCAAAATTTGTGTCGTTAGTTTCTAGAGTAAAAACAGAACCAAAAACTTAAGTGTTGTTGCTATGCTTTTATAGTCCACAATAGGTTCCACGACCTTGTTTACTACAAGTTTAACTTCTTATTATTAATATGTCGTTAAACTTTTAGGGTCTCTATCACTGTCTCTTACAATACTTGCTTCATATTCTTTGCTGGTTTGTTTGATAAGACTTTTCATGTATCTTCTGATTGTGTTACAATATTTGGGTCATTGTCTGATTTCTTAAGCTTGTAGACTTTATTTCTGTAATAGCTTGGGAGTGCCTTTCAGGCTTATTGTCAGTTTCAGTGTTTCTGTCATGTATGGAAATGAATGCAACTTGATGGTGCATAAACTGACTCTTAAAACTGGCCATGAACCAACAAGGGTGAGACCCTAATGCATCACACAACGCATTAGTTGATGAATGTAATGAAAATTGAAAAACTTTACAATGTAGTGCTCTCTGGGCATGGGATACATTCTCCTGCACTTCCTTATTGGAAATACTAAGGCTTGAAGGACCTGGCTTAGAGAATGGCTCTCATGTTTACAGAACACCAACTCAAACATAAGTGTTTCAATTTTCAATAACTATATTTCTTAGAGTCACTTATAATTTCTGCCATTTTCAAATGACCAGTCTCATTTCTTTTATTCCTTGTTCATAGGAGTAGTACCTGTGCTTTTTGGCTCTGCTCCATGTTTTGTATCACCTTTCCTTCTGTGGGATTCCAACTATCTCTTTATCAGCATTACTTACTTTCTTTTAAATATTCTACCTTTTTATTGGTTATTGCTAATCTTTTCTTCATATTCAACTCTTTTTTGCTCATTCACTGCTTCTTTTATACTTTCATTTTACACCTCTCATTTTAAGTAGTAATAATACATCAAGTGTGTTGGGGTTTATTTTAATGTTTAAAAGAGTATCATCCTGTTCTGTATTTCCAGTTATAACATTAATCTTTCTCTTTCTTTCATACGTTTGCTACTTCCTGTGAAAGCAAGTTAGCACCCAGAACAAAAGACTGAACTGTAGAGAATAAAAGATCCTTATTTGGCTCTTTTTTTCAGTTTTTTCATCTGGAAAGTCATATAGGAGAGCAAGATTTCTAGCTCTTCTTAGTTGCTTCTCTGGCATCCAGTAGTTGCTTAGTCCACTTGTTTTCCATTACTGCATCTATTTTCAGCCATTTCCATTCAAGTTGTAGTTATTACTGTACTACAGTATTGTACTGTACTACAGTATTGTGACCTGAGATGCT
Source organism: Panulirus ornatus (assembly GCF_036320965.1). Lineage (NCBI taxonomy): Eukaryota > Metazoa > Arthropoda > Malacostraca > Decapoda > Palinuridae > Panulirus > Panulirus ornatus. The sequence goes on along the minus strand of NC_092243.1, from coordinate 41,449,863 downwards.
AGTTTTATTAACACTAATGTTTGTGAGGAGCACTCTTTGTAAAAATATATTAATCCTATTATTGTCTTGTTGGTTCATAGCTTGCTTGAACTAGGTTATATGTCTCACATATATGTATTAGCTTTCTGAATTGGTCCCCTTTCATCTGTTGATCCATTATCTACTGTTTTACATCTGTCTTAATATCCATAATCTGCTGCTTTTTCTTCCCATTTCATAAAATGAAAATGAAGATCTCCAGACAATGCCACTATTGGTTCTGGCTTACTTGAGCTTTTCAAGAACACAACTTTTTTTTAAGAATTCCATATTTATAAATTCTAGCTTTTTAGGTGGGCTGCAATTAATTCACACTTTTATGACTTGCCATAACTTTATTAACTACTTTCCTCTATATGTAAGGTGCACACAGACTGTTACCACACCTTGTTGAATCTTGACTCTGTCTGCTTGGAAAGTTTTAATTTTTCTAAGAATGCTTCATTCTGTATTTTCTCATGAAGCTTTTTTCCTTTCATAGTAATAAGGATTACGTTACCATCTTTAGTATACTCATTACAGTAGTTAATTCTCATCACATTTCCATATATCAGCCTTTGTACTGTACCTATATCTCTGATGCCTGTTCCTCCAAAACTCACTCAAAGAGGTGGCTATGGCACAATAGTGCAGTGTCTCCAGAGGTTAATGTTCCAACTGAGAATTGCCAATGTTTTAACCTACTACTTCTACCTAAAGTTTCTACCTAACCTAATGCTCCTGCCTAATGTTTCTACCTGCTACTTCTACCTATTTCTAACAATTTGCAAAAAGGCAGGGATGTTGAATAACACTCACCGCAGAAAAATCATGAGTTACAAAGAATAAGTTGTGTGAGTTAAGTATTGTCAAGTGTTATGTGTGACAAGGAGAGACTGTATGTTTGTAAACAGAATGCCACCAGTCCACTTATGGGTTATGGAGAAAGAAAGGACAGCTAACTGGGTCAGAGAAGTGCATCCTGACAACTACTGAAGTGCTGGCTCACTATGCAGCCATCATCAACCCTTCCAATACCTAGGCAGGTAGTACCAGTAATGTATCTCCTGGTCAGTGGCTGCCTCCTAAATACTACCTACCATGTATATCATCTTTCAGGGTTTCTTATGTCTGATCTACCAGGTCCTTGCCATTTTCATAAGCACTTATGCGAAAAAATTGTTTGGGTCTACATTTTTACTCATACCCTCATGTATTCCTGGTAAATTATATGGGAGGGTATTGATTGAGAGGGTGAAGGCATGTACAGAGCATCAGATTGGGGAAGAGCAGTGTGGTTTCAGAAGTGGTAGAGGATGTGTGGATCAGGTGTTTGCTTTGAAGAATGTGTGTGAGAAATACTTAGAAAAGCAAATGGATTTGTATGTAGCATTTATGGATCTGGAGAAGACATATGATAGAGTTGATAGAGATGCTCTGTGGAAGGTATTAAGAATATATAGTGTGGGAGGCAAGTTGTTAGAAGCAGTGAAAAGTTTTTATCGAGGATGTAAGGCATGTGTACGTGTAGGAAGAGAGGAAAGTGATTGGTTCTCAGTGAATGTAGGTTTGCGGCAGGAGTGTGTGATGTCTCCATGGTTGTTTAATTTGTTTATGGATGGGGTTATTAGGGAGGTGAATGCAAGAGTTTTGGAAAGAGGGGCAAGTATGAAGTCTGTTGGGGATGAGAGAGCTTGGGAAGTGAGTCAGTTGTTGTTCGCTGATGATACAGCGCTGGTGGCTGATTCATGTGAGAAACTGCAGAAGCTGGTGACTCAGTTTGGTAAAGTGTGTGAAAGAAGAAAGTTAAGAGTAAATGTGAATAAGAGCAAGGTTATTAGGTACAGTAGGGTTGAGGGTCAAGTCAATTAGGAGGTAAGTTTGAATGGAGAAAAACTGGAGGAAGTAAAGTGTTTTAGATATCTGGGAGTGGATCTGGCAGCGGATGGAACCATGGAAGCGGAAGTGGATCATAGGGTGGGGGAGGGGGCGAAAATTCTGGGAGCCTTGAAGAATGTGTGGAAGTCGAGAACATTATCTCAGAAAGCAAAAATGGGTATGTTTGAAGGAATAGTGGTTCCAACAATGTTGTATGGTTGCGAGGCGTGGGGTATGGATAGAGTTGTGCGCAGGAGGATGGATGTGCTGGAAATGAGATGTTTGAGGACAATGTGTGGTGTGAGGTGGTTTGATCGAGTAAGTAATGTAAGGGTAAGAGAGATGTGTGGAAATAAAAAGAGCGTGGTTGAGAGAGCAGAAGAGGGTGTTTTGAAATGATTTGGGCACATGGAGAGAATGAGTGAGGAAAGATTGACCAAGAGGATATATGTGTTGGAGGTGGAGGAAACGAGGAGAAGTGGGAGACCAAATTTTAGGTGGAAAGATGGAGTGAAAAAGATTTTGTGTGATCGGGGCCTGAACATGCAGGAGGGTGAAAGGAGGGCAAGGAATAGAGTGAATTGGAGCGATGTGGTATACCGGGGTTGACGTACTGTCAGTGGATTGAATCAGGGCATGTGAAGCGTCTGGGGTAAACCATGGAAAGCTGTGTAGGTATGTATATTTGCGTGTGTGGACGTATGTATATACATGTGTATGGGTGTGGGTTTTGCCATTTCTTTCGTCTGTTTCCTTGCACTACCTCGCAAACGCGGGAGACAGCGACAAAGCAAAAAAAAAAAAAAACCTTCATGTGGGTTTTAACCTAAACTATAATGTTTCATTTTCTACAAGAGAGCTCCCTTTAGTCTGCTTTCATTATTTCTGTGAGTTCTTAGTTCCATCTCTGTTTACTTGAATTTCAATCACTCTCTACTTTCCATTTTCATCCTTTCCATAAATTCTTTAGTTGCACCTCTGCCTCCATTCTTGTTCATCATTCTTTCTATGATCATTGGGATTCCTCCATTTGATGATATTTGAATTCACTCTTGGTTTTGTGTAAATCTTAATTCTAAATCTTTTTTTATCTCCAAGATTCCTGTGGGCTGTACATATTTACAACTATCACTCCATTTACATATGTTTGTTAAAATATCTGCTTATTTCTCAGTCTGAATTTACAATTACCTTGTCTTCTACTGCCATTTGCATAATGACATACAAGATGGTCATTTCTCCATTTCATAAAACACCTTCCCTAACAATAATACCTTTCTCTCAGATTCCTTTAATTTCAACTTAAGCTATTTCTGATTCTTGCTCTCTATCTTTGTTAACTACTTTTCTTTCCTCTTAGTCTGTTTGACTTGATTTTATTCTCTAGTTTCTTGTGTTTTATTACTTCATCTTCACTCATCTTTCTAATTCCCCAGTTACCTCCTGTTTGTCCTGTTCCATCACTAAGGAGGAATGAAGAGGAGATTTTGGGGGTACTGGAACCTTAATGTTCAGAGTAGCAGTAGGGCTTCATTAGATGAAATTAGTTGGAGCAATGGGGTATATAATGGATGATGTGCTCTTAGTGAGCTTAACCTGGGTATATGATGCAACAACAGTAAACCCAAGAGTAGTCTTTTGGGCATGACTGTGGATGGTAGTTACATGACATACATAAGAGCTGGAAATTGGATGTGTGCAAATGAGCCCATTGTTCAATTTTTCAAGACGTTACCTCAATAAAGCAGGAAAAGCAATGGAGTTTGAAAAAAATCATAATTTCCTTTCTCATTTTAGAGAAGTACCAGAAACAAATGAACAACATTCTCAACTGCTTACAACCAATGATTAGCAGTTATGTATTATGTTATAAACCAAAGAGTAGCATCCAATATCAAGTTCTATTAACTATCATTTGGTTTACCCTGATCAAATTATTACAATTTACCATAAGAAACATTTACAAGTTCAAAACTCGGATTCTAAAAAAATCTTGTTAATCAGCTTTTATTTTTCTGAAGGATTTCTGGTCTGTAAATTCTGTTTTACTGTTTTCTAATACTGTATACCAAATTTTTTGTTTAAACAAAAATCCTTGCACTGCAGCACAATACCTATATTCTACCAAATTATAGATTAGTGCTCTATATGACATTATTCATATTTTGCCATCTTACATAATTTTGTGATGCAATATTTCTGTACTCAGAGACATAAGGCATATGTGAGGTTCTGGACATCCTTCAAGTCATGGATTTTTCTCTCCAAACTAGAGAATTAATTATCAGGGCAATTTGAAAATCATACAAAAGCAAAGATTTGTATCTAAAGTCCTAAATACTTCATAGAAGTATCAGTCTTTCCAATGTTATGTACCTCAAGTTCTTGGATTACATGATTTCTATATATGTGTTTTTGGAATACAGTTTTTTCTCACGTATTCCCTGCGTGTCGTAGAAGGCGACTAAAAGGGGAGGGAGTGGGGGGCTGGAAACCCTCCCCTCTCAATTTTTTTTAATTTTCCAAAAGAAGGAACAGAGAAGGGGGCCAGGTGAGGATATTCCCTCAATGGCCCAGTCCTCTGTTCTTAACGCTACCTCGCTAACGCGGGAAATGGCGAATAGTTTGAAAAAAAAAAAAAAAAATAATATATATATATATATATATATATATATATATATATATATATATATATATAGTGTTGGGTGATTTGAATGCAAAGGTGAGTAATGTGGCAGTTGAGGGAATAATTGGTATACATGGGGTGTTCAGTGTTGTAAATCAAAATGGTGAAGAGCTTGTAGATTTATGTGCTGAAAAAGGACTGATGATTGGGAATACCTGGTTTAAAAAGCGAGATATACATAAGTATACTTATGTAAGTAGGAGAGATGGCCAGAGAGCGTTATTGGATTACGTGTTAATTGACAGGCGCGCGAAAGAGAGACTTTTAGATGTTAATGTGCTGAGAGGTGCAACTGGAGGGATGTCTGATCATTATCTTGTGGAGGCTAAGGTGAAGATTTGTATGGGTTTTCAGAAAAGAAGAGTGAATGTTGGGGTGAAGAGGGTGGTGAGAGTAAGTGAGCTTGGGATGGAGACTTGTGTGAGGAAGTACCAGGAGAGACTGAGTACAGAATGGAAAAAGGTAGGAACAATGGAAGTAAGGGGAGTGGGGGAGGAATGGGATGTATTTAGGGAATCAGTGATGGATTGCGCAAAAGATGCTTGTGGCATGAGAAGAGTGGGAGGTGGGTTGATTAGAAAGGGTAGTGAGAGGTGGGATGAAGAAGTAAGAGTATTAGTGAAAGAGAAGAGAGAGGCATTTGGACAATTTTTGCAGGGAAAAAATGAAATTGAGTGGAAGACGTATAAAAGAAAGAGACAGGAGGTCAAGAGAAAGGTGCAAGAGGTGAAAAAAAGGGCAAATGAGAGTTGGGGTGAGAGAGTATCATTAAATTTTAGGGAGAATAAAAAGATGTTCTGGAAGGAGGTAAATAAAGTGCGTAAGACAAGGGAGCAAATGGGAACTTCAGTGAAGGGCGCAAATGGGGAGGTGATAACAAGTAGTGGTGATGTGAGAAGGAGATGGAGTGAGTATTTTGAAGGTTTGTTGAATGTGTTTGATGATAGAGTGGCAGATATAGGGTGTTTTGGTCGAGGTGGTGTGCAAAGTGAGAGGGTTAGGGAAAATGATTTGGTAAACAGAGAAGAGGTAGTAAAAGCTTTGTGGAAGATGAAAGCCAGTAAGGCAGCAGGTTTGGATGGTATTGCAGTGGAATTTATAAAAAAAGGGGGTGACTGTATTATTGACTGGTTGGTAAGGTTATTTAATGTATGTATGACTCATGGTGAGGTGCTTGAGGATTGGCGGAATGCGTGCATAGTGCCATTGTACAAAGGCAAAGGGGATAAGAGTGAGTGCTCAAATTACAGAGGTATAAGTTTGTTGAGTATTCCTGGTAAATTATATGGGAGGGTATTGATTGAGAGGGTGAAGGCATGTACAGAGCATCAGATTGGGGAAGAGCAGTGTGGTTTCAGAAGTGGTAGAGGATGTGTGGATCAGGTGTTTGCTTTGAAGAATGTATGTGAGAAATACTTAGAAAAGCAAATGGATTTGTATGTAGCATTTATGGATCTGGAGAAGGCATATGATAGAGTTGATAGAGATGCTCTGTGGAAGGTATTAAGAATATATGGTGTGGGAGGCAAGTTGTTAGAAGCAGTGAAAAGTTTTTATCGAGGATGTAAGGCATGTGTACGTGTAGGAAGAGAGGAAAGTGATTGGTTCTCAGTGAATGTAGGTTTGTGGCAGGGGTGTGTGATGTCTCCATGGTTGTTTAATTTGTTTATGGATGGGGTTGTTAGGGAGGTGAATGCAAGAGTTTTGGAACGAGGGGCAAGTATGAAGTCTGTTGGGGATGAGAGAGCTTGGGAAGTGAGTCAGTTGTTGTTCGCTGATGATACAGCGCTGGTGGCTGATTCATGTGAGAAACTGCAGAAGCTGGTGACTGAGTTTGGTAAAGTGTGTGAAAGAAGAAAGTTAAGAGTAAATGTGAATAAGAGCAAGGTTATTAGGTACAGTAGGGTTGAGGGTCAAGTCAACTGGGAGGTAAGTTTGAATGGAGAAAAACTGGAGGAAGTAAAGTGTTTTAGATATCTGGGAGTGGATCTGGCAGCGGATGGAACCATGGAAGCGGAAGTGGATCATAGGGTGGGGGAGGGGGCAAAAATTCTGGGAGCCTTGAAGAATGTGTGGAAGTCGAGAACATTATCTCAGAAAGCAAAAATGGGTATGTTTGAAGGAATAGTGGCTCCAACAATTTTGTATGGTTGCGAGGCATGGGCTATGGATAGAGTTGTGCGCAGGAGGGTGGATGTGCTGGAAATGAGATGTTTGAGGACAATGTGTGGTGTGAGGTGGTTTGATCGAGTAAGTAACGTAAGGGTAAGAGAGATGTGTGGAAATAAAAAGAGCGTGGTTGAGAGAGCAGAAGAGGGTGTTTTGAAATGGTTTGGGCACATGTAGAGAATGAGTGAGGAAAGATTGACCAAGAGGATATATGTGTCGGAGGTGGAGGGAACGAGGAGAAGTGGGAGACCAAATTGGAGGTGGAAAGATGGAGTGAAAAAGATTTTGTGTGATCGGGGCCTGAACATGCAGGAGGGTGAAAGGAGGGCAAGGAATAGAGTGAATTGGATCGATGTGGTATACCGGGGTTGACGTTCTGTCAGTGGATTGAATCAGGACATGTGAAGCGTCTGGGGTAAACCATGGAAAGCTGTGTAGGTATGTATATTTGCGTGTGTGGACGTGTATGTATATACATGTGTATGGGGGTGGGTTGGGCCATTTCTTTCGTCTGTTTCCTTGCACTACCTCGCAAACGTGGGAGAAAGCGACAAAGCAAAAAAAAAAAAGAAAAAAAAATATATATTTATTTATCTATTCATTTATCATACTTTGTCGCTGTCTCCCACGATAGCGAAGTAGTGCAAGGAAACAGACGAAAGAATGGCCCAACCCTCCAACATAATCATGTATATACATACACATCTACACACGCACATATAGGGTGTTTTGGTCGAGGTGGTGTGCAAAGTGAGAGGGTTAGGGAGAATGATTATGTAAACAGAGAAGAGGTAGTAAAAGCTTTGCGGAAGGTGAAAGCTGGCAAGGCAGCGGGTTTGGATGGTATTGCAGTGGAATTTATTGAAAAAGGGGGTGACTGTATTGCTGACTGGTTGGTAAGGTTATTTAATGTATATATGTCTCATGGTGAGGTGCCTGAGGATTGGCGGAATGTTTGCATTGTGCCATTGTACAAAGGCAAAGGGGATAAAAGTGAGTGCTCAAATTACAGAGGTATAAGCTTGTTGAGTATTCCTGGGAAACTATATGGGAGGGTATTGACTGAGAGGGTGAAGGCATGTACAGAGCATCAGATTGGGGAAGAGCAGTGTGGTTTCAGAAGTGGTAGAGGATGTGTGGATTAGGTGTTTGCTTTGAAGAATATATGTGAGAAATACTTAGAAAAGCACATGGATTTGTATGTAGCATTTATCGATCTAGAGAAGGCATATGATAGAGTTGATAGAGATGCTCTGTGGAAGGTATTAAGGATATATGGTGTGGGAGGCAAGTTGTTAGAAGCAGTAAAATGTTTTTATCGAGGATGTAAGGGATATGTATGAGTAGGAAGAGAGGAAAGTGATTGATTCTCAGTGAATGTAGGTTTGCGGCAGGGATGTGTGATGTCTCCATGGTTATTTAATTTGTTTATGGATGGGGTTATTAGGGAGGTGAAGGCAAGAGTTTTGGAGAGAGGGGCAAGTATGCAGTCTGTTGTGGATGAGAGCTTGGGAAGTGAGTCAGTTGTTGTTCGCTCATGATACAGCGCTGATGGCTGATTCGTGTGAGAAAGTGCAGAAGCTGGTTACTGAGTTTGGTAAAGTGTGTGAAGGAAGAAAGTTGAGAGTAAATGTGAATAAGAGCAAGTTTATTAGGTACAGTAGGGTTGAGGGACAAGTCAGTTGGGAGGCAAGTTTGAATGGAGAAAAACTGGAGGAAGTGAAGTGTTTTCGATATCTGGGAGTGGATTTGGCAGTGGATGGAATCATGGAAGCGGAAGTGAATGACTGGTTGGGGGAGCGGGCGAAAGTTCTGGGAGCATTGAAAAATGTGTGGAAGTCGAGAACATTATCTTGGAAAGCAAAAATGGGTATGTTTGAAGGAATAGTGGTTCCAACAATGTTATATGGTTGCGAGGCATAGGCTATGGATAGAGTTGTGCGGAGGAGGGTGGATGTGCTGGAAATGAGATGTTTGAGGACAATATGTGGTGGGAGATGGTTTGATCAAGTAAGTAATAATAGGGTAAGAGAGATGTGTGGTGATAAAAAGAGAGTGGTTGAGAGAGCAGAAGAAGGTGTTTTGAAATGGTTTGATCACATGGAGAGAATGAGGGAGGAATGATTGACCAAGAGGATATATGTGTCAGAGGCGGAGGGAACGAGAAGTGGGAGACCAAATTGGAGGTGGAAAGATGGAGTGAAAATGATTTTGACCGATCGGGGCCTGAACATGCAGGAGGGTTAAAGGCATGCAAGGAATAGAGTGAATTGGAACGATGTGGTATACTGGGGTCGACGTGCTGTCAATGGATTGAACCAGGGCATGTGAAGCATCTGGGGTAAACCATGGAAAGTTCTGTAGGGCCTGGATGTGGAAAGGGAGCTGTGGTTTCGGTGCATCATTACATGGCAGCTAGAGACTGAGTGTGAATGAATGTGGCCTTTGTTGTCTTTTCCTAGCGCTACCTCGCGCACATGAGGGGGGAGGGCGTTGTTATTTTATGTGTGGTGGGGTGACCATGGGAATGAATAAAGGCAGACAGTATGAATTATGTACATGTGTATATATGTATATGTCTGTTTGCATATATATATATGTATACGTTGAGATGTATAGGTAAGTATATTTGCATGTGTGGACATGTATGTATATACATGTGTTATGTGGGTGGGTTGGGCCATTCCTTTTGTCTGTTTCCTTGCGCTACCTCGCTAACGCGGGAGACAGCGACAAATCAAAATAAAATAATAAAATACACACACAGCCATATATATATATATACACATGTACATATTTCATACTAGCTGCCCTTATTCTTCCCCGTCGCTACCCCACCACACATGAAATGACAATCCTCTCCCTCCACATGTGCGCAAGGCAGCACTAGGTAAAGACAACAAAGGCCACATTCGTTCATACGCTTCACATGCCCTAGTTCAATCCATTGATAGCACGTCGAACCCGGTATACCATATCATTCCAGTTCACTCTATTCCTTGCCCGCCTTTCACCCTCCTGCATGTTCAGGTCCCGATCACTCAAAATCTTTTTCACGCCATCTTTCCACCTCCAATTTGGTCTCCCACTTCTCGTTCCCTCCACCTCTGACACATATATCCTTTTGGTCAATATTTCCTCACTTATTCTCTCCATGTGACCAAACCATTTCAAAACACCCTCTTCTGCTCTCTCAACCACACTCTTTTTCTTACCACACATCTCTCTTACCCTTACATTACTTACTCGATCAAAGCACCTCACACCACACATTGTCCTCAAACATCTCATTTCCAGCACATCTACCCTCCTGCACACAACCCTATCCATAGCCAACGCCTCGCAACCATATATCATTGTTGGAACCACTATTCCTTCAAACATACCCATTTTTGCTTTACGAGATAATGTTCTCGACTTCCACACATTCTTCAACGCTCTCAGAACTTTCGTCCCCTCCCCCACCCTATGATTCACTTCCGCTTCCATGGTTCCATCCGCTGCCAAATCCACTCCCAGATATCCAAAACACTTCACTTCCTCTAGTTTTTCTCCATTCAAACTTACCTCCCAGTTGACTTGTCCCTCAACCCTACTGTACCTAATAACCTTGCTCTTATTCATATTTACTCTCAGCTTTTTTTCTTCCACACACTTTATCAAACTCAGTCACCAGCTTCTGCAGTTTGTCACATGAATCAGCCATCAACGCTGTATCATCAGCAAACAACAACTGACTCACTTCCCAAGCTCTTTCATCCACAACAGACTGCACACTTGCCCGTCTTTCCAAAACTCTTGCATTCACATCTCTAACAACCCCATCCATAAACAAATTAAACAACCATGGAGATATCACACACCCCTGCCGCAAACCTACATTCACTAAGAACCAATCACTTTCCTCTCTTCCTACACGTACACATGCCTTACATCCTCGATAAAAACTTTTCACTGCTTCTAACAACTTGCCTCCCACACCATATATTCTTAATACCTTCCACAGAGCATCTCTATCAACTCTATCATATGCCTTCTCCAGATCCATAAATGCTACATACAAATCCATTTGCTTTTCCATGTATTTCTCACATACATTCTTCAAAGCAAACTCCTGATCCACACATCCTCTACCACTTCTGAAACCATACTGCTCTTTCCCAATCTGATGCTCTGTACATGCCTTCAGCCTCTCAATCAATACCCTCCCATATAATTTACCAGGAATACTCAACAAACTTATACCTCTGTAATTTGAGCACTCACTTCTATCCCCTTTGCCTTTGTACAATGGCACTATGCAGGCATTTCGCCAAACCTCAGGCACCTCACCATGAATCATACATACATTAAATAACCTTACCAACCAGTCAACAATAGTCATCCCCTTTTTTAATAAATTCCACTGCTTTCATCTTCTGCAGAGCTTTTACTACCTCTTCTCTGTTTATCAAATAATTTTCCCTAACCCTCTCACTTTGCACACCACCTCGACCAAAACACCCCATATCTGCCACTCTATCATCAAACACATTCCACAGACCTTCAAAATACTCACTCTATCTCCTCACATCAACACTACTTGTTATCACCTCCCCATTAGCCCCCTTCAGTGAAGGTCCCATGTGTTCCCTTGTCTTACAGATATATATATATATATATATATATATATATATATATATATATATATATATATATATATATATATATATATATATTCTTTTTTTGTTTTTTGCTTTGTCGCTGTCTCCCGCGTTTGCGAGGTAGCGCAAGTAAACAGACGAAAGAAATGGCCCAACCCACCCCCATACACAATGTATACACACACGTCCACACACGCAAATATACATACCTATACATCTCAATGTACACATATATATACATACACAGACACATACATATATACCCATGCACACAATTCACACTGTCTGCCCCCATTCACTCCCATCGCTACCTCGCCACACATGGAATACCTTCCCCCTCCCCCCTCATGTGTGCGAGGTAGCACTAGGAAAAGACAACAAAGGCCCCATTCGTTCACACTCAGTCTCTAGCTGCCACGCAATAATGCCCGACACCACAGCTCCCTTTCCACATCCAGGCCCCACACAACTTTCCATGGTTTACCCCAGACGCTTCACAAGCCCTGATTCAATCCACTGACAGCACATCAACCCCGGTATACCACATCGATCCAATTCACTCTATTCCTTGCCCTCCTTTCACCCTCCTGCATGTTCAGGCCCCGATCACACAAAATCTTTTTCACTCCATCTTTCCACCTCCAATTTGGTCTCCCACTTCTCCTCGTTCCCTCCACCTCCGACACATATCCTCTTGGTCACTCTTTCCTCACTCATTCTCTCCATGTGCCCAAACCATTTCAAAACACCCTCTTCTGCTCTCTCAACCACGCTCTTTTTATTTCCACACATCTCTCTTACCCTTACATTACTTACTCGATCAAACCACCTCACACCACACATTGTCCTCAAACATCTCATTTCCAGCACATCCACCCTCCTGCGCACAACTCTATCCATAGCCCACGCCTCGCAACCATACAACATTGTTGGAACCACTATTCCTTCAAACATACCCATTTTTGCTCTCCGAGATAATGTTCTCGACTTCCACACATTCTTCAAGGCTCCCAGGATTTTCGCCCCCTTACCTCCCAATTGACTTGACCCTCAACCCTACTGTATCTAATAACCTTGCTCTTATTCACATTTACTCTTAACTTTCTTCTTTCACACACTTTACCAAACTCAGTCACCAACTTCTGCAGTTTCTCACATGAATCAGCCACCAGCGCTGTATCATCAGGGAACAACAACTGACTCTTTTCCCAAGCTCTCTCATCCACAACAGACTTCATACTTGCCCCTCTTTCCAAAACTCTTGCATTCACCTCCCTAACAACCCCATCCATAAACAAATTAAACAACCATGGAGACATCACACACCCCTGCCGCAAACCTACATTCACTGAGAACCAATCACTTTGCTCTCTTCCTACAAGTACACATGCCTTACATCCTCGATAAAAACTTTTCACTGCTTCTAACAACTTGCCTCCCACACCATATATTCTTAATACCTTCCACAGAGCATCTCTATCAACTCTATCATACGCCTTCTCCAGATCCATAAATGCTACATACAAATCCATTTGCTTTTCTAAGTATTTCTCACATACATTCTTCAAAGCAAACACCTGAGCCACACATCCTCTACCACTTCTGAAACCACACTGCTCTTCCCCAATCTGATGCTCTGCACATGCCTTCACCCTCTCAATCAATACCCTCCCATATAATTTACCAGGAATACTCAACAAACTTATACCTCTGTAATTTGAGCACTCACTCTTATCCCCTTTGCCTTTGTACAATATATATATATATATATATATATATATATATATATATATATATATATATATATATATATATATATATATATGATACAGCGCTGGTGGCTGATTCATGTGAGAAACTGCAGAAGCTGGTGACTGAGTTTGGTAAAGTGTGTGGAAGAAGAAAGTTAAGAGTAAATGTGAATAAGAGCAAGGTTATTAGGTACAGTAGGGTTGAGGGTCAAGTCAATTGGGAGGTGAGTTTGAATGGAGAAAAACTGGAGGAAGTGAAGTGTTTTAGATATCTGGGAGTGGATCTGGCAGCGGATGGAACCATGGAAGCGGAAGTGGATCATTGGGTGGGGGAGGGGGCGAAAATTCTGGGGGCCTTGAAGAATGTGTGGAAGTCGAGAACATTATCTCGGAAAGCAAAAATGGGTATGTTTGAAGGAATAGTGGTTCCAACAATGTTGTATGGTTGCGAGGCGTGGGCTATGGATAGAGTTGTGCGCAGGAGGATGGATGTGCTGGAAATGAGATGTTTGAGGACAATGTGTGGTGTGAGGTGGTTTGATCGAGTGAGTAACGTAAGGGTAAGAGAGATGTGTGGAAATAAAAAGAGCGTGGTTGAGAGAGCAGAAGAGGGTGTTTTGAAGTGGTTTGGGCACATGGAGAGAATGAGTGAGGAAAGATTGACCAAGAGGATATATGTGTCGGAGGTGGAGGGAACGAGGAGAAGAGGGAGACCAAATTGAAGGTGGAAAGATGGAGTGAAAAAGATTTTGAGTGATCGGGGCCTGAACATGCAGGAGGGTGAAAGGAGGGCAAGGAATAGAGTGATTTGGAGCGATGTGGTATACCGGGGTTGACGTGCTGTCAGTGGATTGAATCAAGGCATGTGAAGCGTCTGGGGTAAACCATGGAAAGCTGTGTAGGTATGTATATTTGCGTGTGTGGACGTATGTATATACATGTGTATGGGGGGGGGTGTTGGGCCATTTCTTTCGTCTGTTTCCTTGCGCTACCTCGCAAACGCGGGAGACAGCGACAAAGTATAATAAAATAAAAAATAAATATATATATATATATATATATATATATATATATATATATATATATATATATAATTTTCACCAGTGCATACTTTTACCGGATTTGGGTTAATGGACTGTATAGTTACCAGTGTCGCTATTACGAAACTTTTGAATCAATCGGTGTCATCACCACAATCAAGAACCACATCGTGAACGGGGAAGTATAGTTATCCCTAAAATCAACTGGTGTTGTCGAAAATGACTTGCTACGTGAAGTAAATAATCGGACAATATATTTGCTATCATCGGAATATCGTGAGCCATCTTGAGCACCGGGCTAAACAACATTGGCGGGGGAGTCTATGCTTTTAAGGGTCCTTTCGTTTAATTTTATGTAAGATCCTAGATTTGCATAGGAACGAGCTCATGAACAAGGCATAATGCACGTAGAGTATTATTTAACGACGAAAAAGTTAAAGTCATCGTGTTACGTTTCAGAGTTACAAGTGGAAGTAGAAAAAAAAAAAAAAATCAGGTCTTGGCCCCTCGTCGGACCCCGGGAAATTCCCCCTGCCCTCCCCCTCTAGGGCTAGGATCTCCACCTGTATCTGTGATGCCATCTTCCACAAGCTGGAAGTCAGTAGAGATGTACGTAAAAAGAATCTCAAAAATATATTCGCACTCATTGCTTTTAGCTTTAGTTCACGTTAAACAAACCTGGAATGTAACTAAACATTATAACAAGACAGGGCTTAACATTGTAGTGGCCCAGTGAGCAGTTCTTCCCGTACTCCAGAGCAAGCACTATGCCTTCCTTATGATTTATCTCCACAAAAATAAATGGTCCCCTTCTAAATATTTGACCAATCGTAAACATTCCTTTCAAGACGCCCCGCAACACGCCGTAGTATCTTACATGATTAAAACATCCGAGTCATTTCATGTCTCTTGACAGTCTGGTTAACAGTTATCTTGATTTGTCTTGCCTTCTGCTGATGGCCATGATTACTGTAACCGCAGACAAATGTAAACAAAAGTCTTTATCTGAAATGTCTCTCTCAGGAAGCAGCACTAGAGTGAGTTAACAGTTCTTGTACGTCCGGTAAAGTATCCCTTGAGAGATTCTAAACTGACAGTTCCACAAAATGTCCTCGGTATGTCCAACTAAGTGCCTGACATAATCCTGTATATGCCCAAGTAATTTACAATGTTTCCTCTCGGGAGGATGTTCTTTAGTCAAAAATATTAACTTCCTTCTCCCAAATTGTGTGTCCTGTCCTTTTTAACGTTCGGTAGCTACGCAGCAGCCCGGCCAAGGAGGGTATCCAGAATCCGGTTTGAGGGAGGTGGGTTAATTACATCACCATGATAATGATAAAAAGCTCAAAACAAGTGGTATATGGGAACATAGTGTACCTTACAAAACTAGAGTGATATATGGGAACACAGTGTACCTTACAAAACTAGAGTGATATATGGGAACACAGTGTACCTTACAAAACAAGAGTGGTATATGGCAACACAGTGTAAATTACAAAACAATAGTGATATATGGGAACACAGTGTACCTTACAAAACAAGAGTGGTATATGGGAACACAGTGTACCTTACAAAACAAGAGTGGTATATGGCAACACAGTGTAAATTACAAAACAATAGTGATATATGGGAACACAGTGTACCTTACAAAACAGTGTACCTTACAAAACAAGAGTGGTATATGGGAACACAGTGTACCTTACAAAACAAGAGTGGTATATGGGAACACAGTGTACCTTACAAAACAAGAGTGGTATATGGGAACAGAGTGTAAATTACAAAACAATAGTGATATATGGGAACACAGTGTACCTTACAAAACAAGAGTGATATATGGGAACAGAGTGTACTTTACAAAACAATAGTGATATATGGGAACACAGTCTACCTTACAAAACAATAGATATATGGGAACACAGTGTACCTTACAAAACGCTTTTTTTTTTTTTTTTTGTTATTTGGACGATGAATCAAATCATTACTATATGTCAAATTCACAGAAATTCAAGATACTGCACGAGACCAAAGACACTTTGATGTCTGATAACACAACTGACTCATAATCAAAGAAGTACTGTTTCTTGAAACAAATTGATACGCTTTTTCGGATAGGGAAAATTCTATTGTACCATAAATAGTGATTTATGAAGATAAAGAAACGGACAAGGTGGTTTCCTTTGTCAAAAGTGTAAATCAGGTAACTATAACACACATACATACACGTCTATTTTCCATTTGAGGGACCAGAAGGGTTACAATAATTGTAAGAATATGTAAATCATCATTACTATACGTATCTTTACCGGAGACTGAACAGTTCAAAGGCGGCAATCGCTCGAGTTCCCCCCCCCACTTCATCATAAGTCCCTGGCCTGATCCTTCCTCAGTCAAAACCTAATCTTAGGTACTCGCAGGTAGATAGCTCCCCCCCATGTCCAAAGACAATGGAACCTCCGAGTCTTCTGTTGAGCTTATGCTTGAAACCTTCCAATTCAGTAGACTGCACGTCCTCGTGTGTCACTAAACTCACGAGTTAAATTCTGTACAACTCTATTTCCTTGTCTGTTGTTTTATATGTTCATTTAGTTATATACCTAAAATGTGACCCATTTGAATACATGAAACAGCTTTGACCTTCTGTTTGTGTTGCTCCACAACAGTAGGGCCCAGGGCCCTTCTTGATGACTTTCCCAGACTAGAACCGCCACAATCTACTCCCACCCACACACGTATAATGGGTAATGCCACAGTGCCACATAACACAATAACCGGAGCTATTTTATGATATCCTTCCCCTTAACTGAAAATAAAATAGGTAGTAAGTGGAACGATTCCCATAAAGCAAGTGGACGGATGTCTGAATGGCCTAGTCTGAAGGAGATAAAGTCATGCGAAGCGCAACACAATGTACATGTGCGAGCGGCAGGTTACACACCCTACCATCCCAGGGGCACGGCCAGTCTCCCTCCACACTCCGACACACGCCCAACATACTCAAGACACCACCATCTAACTCATCGACTGCACTCAAATACAGGTTTTTATTGCATTGTAAAACATATCTATGCTCCAATCACCTATCAAAGCTAATGTGTGAAACAGTTAAAAGATTAGTACAAGAATGGTAAAAGGTTAGTGCTCCAATCACCTATCAAAGCTAAAAAGTGTGAAACAGTTAAAAGATTAGTGCTCCAATCACCTTGGTTATCAAAGCTACAGTGTGAAAGTTAAAAGGTTAGTAAAAGAATGTTTTCATGTCTTTATATTGCAAAGGTAATGGTCTCGCAGTTCACTTATAATAATCCTGTCTCAGAAAAATAAAAAAAAACCCAGGCTTGTGTTGAGTATTTCACAAGCAAACGTAAACTTGACAAAAAATTGGTCAGTATTTCACCCATAGGTTTCCATGTGTTTCTTGGCAGCACCAATAAATATGGAGAAATATCAAGGTAATTTGGTGTAGGTGAAGGGCTGTGGTGAACTTTTGATCACTTCCTCCTCTATCTAGACATTAAGTACAGTATTGCTTTAAAGGAAGTCGAGTGAAGGAGAGCGATGCGGGTGTGGGTGGCGGCAGCAGTGTGGGTGGGGATAGTCTTGGTTGCATGGGTGGAAGCCCAAGCCAGAAATCAACGTCCCCTCGCCAGAACCCGCCAGGTAAGCTACAAATTACTTGTATTAATTTCTATTTCATCTTTCCGCCTATCACTATGAATCATGTTTTCACCCTACCAAAACTCAAGATACACAACACACCTTTAAATCAAGGAAGATCGACTACCTAATTCTTTCCAATTGTGCTTATCAAATTACACTCTATGTATGTTTTTTCAACTTACTCAAGAAAATCATCACACAGACATGAAATGTTTAATATACCTCCGTACAATCGCCTGATGCGTTCGCGTCACATGTTCTCGTTATGTTAAACTGTTTAAATATTTTACTGACCGTTTCGTGACCTAATCATAATAAAAAAAAACTTGTTTCATTATAATATCATCAGCTATAATAGGGAGTCTCCGAAACCATGTTCCTTATTTCACAATGCTCTGGATCTGGTGAAGGTGAGCAGAGCCACGCGAGATCTTGCATTCAGGTTAAGGTACTTAAAGGCCTGTCTACACGAGCGGGCCTGATCGGCGGGCTTGCCCGTTAACGGGCATATTTGACGGGCAAACGATCAAATTGCCCGAAAGCCCGCCGAGCGAAATCACTGAGCTGGTGCCCGGTAGCTGGAGTTTCTACTCTGCCAGACGCAAGATAATATCGTGAACCCACAGCGGGCCTTCATCCCACGGCATAGTAGCACAGTGAACATTTAACGATGGCAGCCCAGGATAACTCTAGTGAGCCACCATCAATTTTTTGGTCTAAAGTACTTACTAGTACTGTGATTGACCTTTATCGTAAGAATCCATGTTTATGGAATGTGAAGCTGAAATGCTATAAGAACAGAGACAAACGCATAACAGCAGTGAAGGCTATTGTTGCGGAGATGAGAGAGCATGGTACTTCCGTTACGACGGATGACATAAAAAAGAAAATAGACACGCTGCGTAACCAATTTCGGCGTGAATGCAAGAAAGTAAAGCATTCACAGAAGTCTAGGAGCTGGGAGTGAGGATATCTATGTACCCAGAGTTGCTTCCAGACGAGCTTCTGCTGTAATGCTCAGCGTTTCTCATAACTGTGTCTTTCTTCACTATGTATGGCTCCACCTTTGATAACAAGATGTAAAAAGTGCTTACACTCATCCTCAGGTAATTTCTGAAGTCGTGTTCCTCACTACTTTGTAGTTCATGAAGTATTGTTGTAGTGCTTCCAAACATACTTCTTTTCTTTAACCAATCTTTACACCATATCCTTTTCTTCTTTGCCTTCTTGAGACACAAAGCAATTATTATAGAGCACAAAATCTTTTTCTTGACAATGCTAGGCACCATGGTTCTCGTACCGGACTCCACCCGCTACTGGCAATATCGTCGGGCAGGCCCGGCTGTTCATCACTTCGGTCGTGTGGACAACATTCACGGGCAGGCCCACCAGAATTTGCCCGTTAACGGGCAAACCCGCCGATCAGGCCCGCTCGTGTAGACAGGCCTTAAGTTAGGTCCAACATGGTGTTAGTTCCTATATAAGGTTAGGTCAGGATAGATTCTTAGGACAGAGGGGAAGGAAACAAACGTTCACTGCTTGAGCAATAGAAAAGACAATAGACTTGCACATATTCTAACTTTTTTCATCCTTCGAAAAAATAATAAAAGTATGTTTCAGTGATTTACAGTTTAGTGATTAAAGAAACATTCGTCTGCTTCACTACCTTCCTAACAGATCGACAGAAAATTATAATTTTTTTTTCTTCCTACGAATACATATTGATTTTAATGAACAGAATTACAATGATTATTAGTCAGCTGTTATATGTTATATATTAACATTATTTTCTTACAAAACTAGTCGCGTCTTAAGATAAACTTACTTAGGACAACACCAATATTTAACTTCATGAAAAGTAAAATAATATTAAATACTGAAATTACCATTAAAATAACTCAAAATCCAGAAAGTTTTCCAAGATATTACCTTCTTACACACCGAACTTGTTTGAATTGTCATCACTGTCTTAGCATGTCCCATTTTTCGCCCCGACCCTTGACAGTTATACACTCCCTTCCTCAACAGCTAAATCCAAGGTACGCGCCGGTTTTGTGCAAGTTATGTCCAACGTCAGATCCTTAGGTTACGTACTTGGCTATGTCTGATTAATTCCTTTGGTCAAGGTTTAGTCATGTTCTGGATTAAGTTAGGTCTTTAAGTTTAGAACTAGATTACATCCTGAATTAGATTACTATGTATGGTTCTTCATTTCTAACATAGGTTTAGACCTTATGTTAGAACTTCCGTTTCTATGTGTGCTCCTTCAGTAATGGGTTAGGTACCAATGTTTGGTCCTTCCATTATATCCAAGGGTACGTCCTGGGTTTGGTTCCCAAGTTCGGTCCTTAAATTATATCTTTGGCAAGGACCTGAGTTAAGTTCCAGTATATATAGTCCTTCAGTTACAAACTAATTACGACCTTTGGTTGAAACCCATGTTAGGTTCCAATGAATAGTCCTTCAGTTATATCCTAGGTCTGCCCTAGGCTACGAAAGTATAGTCCTTCCTTCATTTATCGGCTAGGTAGGACTTATGTTAAACCCTAGTTTACGTCGTGGGTTTAGGTTGTTATATGATTTTTCATCCATATCCTAGGTCAGGACATATGTTAAATCCTAGTTAAGAAGCCTTGGTTAGGTTTCTATTTAAGGTCCTTCGTTCATATCCCTGGCCAGGTTGTGTATTGAACCCTAAAGTACGCCCTGAGTTAGGAATATAAATCATCGAAAAGTGTGTTGGCGGGGTGGAGGGGGTGAGGTTTAGATATCAAATTGTAACAAAATTAAATAATCGCTAAGGATTCATGTGAAATTAATAGTTATAAATCATAACAGAAAAAGTTCCTTGTTTTAGATGAAACAATCTTATTTTTTTTTTCTTTTCTGTTTATGCCATCTTGAAAGTGGAGGGTACAACTGCCACCTTGTCCTTGGCCTTCAAAAAGTGGGTACCTTGCCTTGGCCTTCAAAAAGTGGGAAGTACATGTATTTACCAATCTACAGGGACATAAATGAAGAGCAGATCTTACGTTTAGTTGATTCCAAGGTTAGACCTAGATGTCAAGTTCCTTGTTTAGGTTTAGATTCTTGGCTTGGGCCTAAGGTAATACCCTAGATTAGGTCCTTGGCCCCTTGGGTACAGAAATTAAGAAGCCCTTACTTAATCTGGCAAGTTAACTTTCTAGCTTAAACCCTTAATGTGTACACTAGGTTAAGTAGCCTTAATTGTAATATTATATAGAAATTCGTCATTAAAACTAAGATCTTGGGTTAGGCGTGGACAGGCCCTTCGATAACGTTCTAAGCTTTACCCCTTGATAGAAAGTAGGTCTTAAACTAAAGGCCTCTGGCAAAGTAACAACCCAGACAAAAATATGCAAGCCACAAAATCTTTGTGAATTCGGCTCTCTACAAATTCCACAACTCTAAGAAAAATCGAGAACTATATAGTACCATCATGTACATCAATATCGTTACGCGTTATACAAATGAGGTGTTAAAAATACATACAACATACGTCTGTAATTATTCAATTTATAAATCAATATACATAAATAGTATTTCTATATGCATGACGAATGCACTAGGTAGAATTTGGAAAGAAGTCTGTAACAATTTTGTAACAAGTATAGATCGTTTTGACCCTTAATCCACCAGGGATGCTTTTCACGAGAATTACCAATGTTTTGTTTCCATGAGCCACATGTATAAGCGTATGTGGTCTTACAATTATCTTTAACACTTGAAGAAGGTGTTCAAGATTTTTCGGTTGTTGGATGTAGCTTACGATGACGGCCTTCATGACCTTGGCATTTAATAGGCCTAAAGCCTAAACAACCAACTAACCAACCTTGTTTCTTGAATAAAATTACGCAATAAATCTTCTGTCTTAAGAAAGGCTCAAAAGAAATATAGACCTCTAATGAAATGAATTACCAACGCAGTATTACGGGGTCAAAACAGGGGCAGAATATACAGCCGGTTTGCTGCTTACCACTTCATCTTGATTTTATAATAAAAGAACTGCAATAACTAAAGACATTATCAAAGGGTATGATTAAACAAATCAAACATTGCAAGAGGGATGAAAGTACACTCAGAAATGGAAAACCTGGCTTGGTATTCGTGACAGATTAAACAACGTTGAATAATCTACGTTAATAATAAAAAAAAATGCCCTGAAAAATCATGTCACTACTGTTCAATTTGTTTGTGCGAAAAGTCAGCTAATATAAACGTCTGAAGCTGTCAACAATTTGACACCCAGACGACTTGCTTCAACCATGAAGCTAACGGCAATTGAGGTGCTGCTTGAATGTGATTATGTGAATCTGTAAGAGAAGGAAATGAGAGTGGGCCGTGGCAATATATATATATATATATATATATATATATATATATATATATATATATATATATAATTTTTTTTTTTTTTTTCTTTCCGAGAAAGCAAAAATGGGTATGTTTGAAGGAATAGTGGTTCCAACAATGTTGTATGGTTGCGAGGCGTGGGCTATGGATAGAGTTGTGCGCAGGAGGGTGGATGTGCTGGAAATGAGATGTTTGAAGACAATGTGTGGTGTGAGGTGGTTTGATCGAGTAAGTAATGTAAGGGTAAGAGAGATGTGTGTCAATAAAAAGAGCGTGGTTGAGAGAGCAGAAGAGGGTGTTTTGAAATGGTTTGGGCACATGGAGAGAATGAGTGAGGAAAGATTGACCAAGAAGATATATGTGTCGGAGGTGGAGGGAACGAGGAGAAGTGGGAGACCAAATTGGAGGTGGAAAGATGGAGTGAAAAAGATTTTGAGTGATCGGGGCCTGAACATGCAGGAGGGTGAAAGGCGGGTAAGGAATAGAGTGAATTGGATCGATGTGGTATACCGGGGTTGACGTGCTGTCAGTGGATTGAATCAGGGCATGTGAAGCGTCTGGGGTAAACCATGGAAAGTTCTGTGGGGCCTGGATGTGGAAAGGGAGCTGTGGTTTCGGTCATTATTGCATGACAGCTAGAGACTGAGTGTGAACGAATGGGGCCTTTGTTGTCTTTTCCTAGCGCTACCTCGCACACATGAGGGGGGAGGGGATGGTATTCCATGTGTGGCGAGGTAGCGATGGGAATAAATAAAGGCAGACAGTGTGAATTGTGTGCATGGGTATATATGTATGTGTCTGTGTGTGTATACATATGTGTACATTGAGATGTATAGGTATGTATATTTACGTGTGTGGACGTGTATGTATATACATGTGTATGTGGGTGGGTTGGGCCATGTCTTTCGTCTGTTTTCTTGCGCTACCTCGCTAACGCGGGAGACAGTGACAAAGCAAAATAAATAAATAAATAAATAAATATATATATATATATATATATATATATATATATATATATATATATATATATATATATATATATATATAATATATATGCATTCAAATCACCCATCACTAATGTGGCAGTTGAGGGAATAATTGGTATACATGGGGTGTTCAGTGTTGTAAATGGAAATGGTGAAGAGCTTGTAGATTTATGTGCTGAAAAAGGACTGATGATTGGGAATACCTGGTTTAAAAAGCGAGATATACATAAGCATACTTATGTAAGTAGGAGAGATGGCCAGAGAGCGTTGTTGGATTACGTGTTAATTGACAGGCGTGCGAAAGAGAGAGTTTTGGATGTTAATGTGCTGAGAGGTGCAACCGGAGGGATGTCTGATCATTATCTTGTGGAGGCTAAGGTGAAGATTTGTATGGGTTTTCAGAAAAGAAGAGTGAATGTTTGGGTGAAGAGGGTGGTGAGAGTAAGTGAGCTTGAGAAGGAGACCTGTGTGAGGAAGTACCAGGAGAGACTGAGTACAGAATGGAAAAAGGTGAGAACAATGGAAGTAAGGGGAGTGGGGGAGGAATGGGATGTATTTAGGGAATCAGTGATGGATTGCGCAAAAGATGCTTGTGGCATGAGAAGAGTGGGAGGTGGGTTGTTTAGAAAGGGTAGTGAGTGGTGGGATGAAGAAGTAAGAGTATTAGTGAAAGAGAAGAGAGAGGCATTTGGACGATTTTTGCAGGGAAAAAATGCAATTGAGTGGGAGATGTATAAAAGAAAGAGACAGGAGGTCAAGAGAAAGGTGCAAGAGGTGAAAAAAAGGGCAAATGAGAGTTGGGGTGAGAGAGTATCATTAAATTTTAGGGAGAATAAAAAGATGTTCTGGAAGGAGGTAAATAAAGTGCGTAAGACAAGGGAGCAAATGGGAACTTCAGTGAAGGGCGCAAATGGGGAGGTGATAACAAGTAGTGGTGATGTGAGAAGGAGATGGAGTGAGTATTTTGAAGGTTTGTTGAATGTGTTTGATGATAGAGTGGCAGATATAGGGTGTTTTGGTCGAGGTGGTGTGCAAAGTGAGAGGGTTAGGGAAAATGATTTGGTAATCAGAGAAGAGGTAGTGAAAGCTTTGCGGAAGATGAAAGTCGGCAAGGCAGCAGGTTTGGATGGTATTGCAGTGGAATTTATTAAAAAAGGGGGTGACTGTATTGTTGACTGGTTGGTAAGGTTATTTAATGTATGTATGACTCATGGCGAGGTGCCTGAGGATTGGCGGAATGCGTGCATAGTGCCATTGTACAAAGGCAAAGGGGATAAGAGTGAGTGCTCAAATTACAGAGGTATAAGTTTGTTGAGTATTCCTGGTAAATTATATGGGAGGGTATTGATTGAGAGGGTGAAGGCATGTACAGAGCATCAGATTGGGGAAGAGCAGTGTGGTTTCAGAAGTGGTAGAGGATGTGTGGATCAGGTGTTTGCTTTGAAGAATGTATGTGAGAAATACTTAGAAAAGCAAATGGATTTCTATGTAGCATTTATGGATCTGGAGAAGGCATATGATAGAGTTGATAGAGATGCTCTGTGGAAGGTATTAAGAATATATGGTGTGGGAGGAAAGTTGTTAGAAGCAGTGAAAAGTTTTTATCGAGGATGTAAGGCATGTGTACGTGTAGGAAGAGAGGAAAGTGATTGGTTCTCAGTGAATGTAGGTTTGCGGCAGGGGTGTGTGATGTCTCCATGGTTGTTTAATTTGTTTATGGATGGGGTTGTTAGGGAGGTAAATGCAAGAGTTTTGGAAAGAGGGGCAAGTATGAAGTCTGTTGGGGATGAGAGAGCTTGGGAAGTGAGTCAGTTGTTGTTCGCTGATGATACAGCGCTGGTGGCTGATTCATGTGAGAAACTGCAGAAGCTGGTGACTGAGTTTGGTAAAGTGTGTGAAAGAAGAAAGTTAAGAGTAAATGTGAATAAGAGCAAGGTTATTAGGTACAGTAGGGTTGAGGGTCAAGTCAATTGGGAGGTGAGTTTGAATGGAGAAAAACTGGAGGAAGTGAAGTGTTTTAGATATCTGGGAGTGGATCTGGCAGCGGATGGAACCATGGAAGCGGAAGTGGATCATAGGGTGGGGGAGGGGGCGAAAATTCTGGGGGCCTTGAAGAATGTGTGGAAGTCGAGAACATTATCTCGGAAAGCAAAAATGGGTATGTTTGAAGGAATAGTGGTTCCAACAATGTTGTATGGTTGCGAGGCGTGGGCTATGGATAGAGTTGTGCGCAGGAGGATTTATGTGCTGGAAATGAGATGTTTGAGGACAATGTGTGGTGTGAGGTGGTTTGATCGAGTGAGTAACGTAAGGGTAAGAGAGATGTGTGGAAATAAAAAGAGCGTGGTTGAGAGAGCAGAAGAGGGTGTTTTGAAGTGGTTTGGGCACATGGAGAGGATGAGTGAGGAAAGATTGACCAAGAGGATATATGTGTCGGAGGTGGAGGGAACAAGGAGAAGAGGGAGACCAAATTGGAGGTGGAAAGATGGAGTGAAAAAGATTTTGTGTGATCGGGGCCTGAACATGCAGGAGGGTGAAAGGAGGGCAAGGAATAGAGTGAATTGGAGCGATGTGGTATACCGGGGTTGACGTGCTGTCAGTGGATTGAATCAAGGCATGTGAAGCGTCTGGGGTAAGCTATGGAAAGCTGTGTAGGTATGTATATTTGCGTGTGTGGACGTATGTATATACATGTGTATGGGGGGGTTGGGCCATTTCTTTCGTCTGTTTCCTTGCGCTACCTCGCAAACGCGGGAGACAGCGACAAAGTATAATAAATAAATAAATAATATATATATTGCCATTATCTCGGAAAGCAAAAAATGGGTATGTTTGAAGGAATAGTGGTTCCAACAATGTTATATGGTTGCGAGGCGTGGGCTATGGATAGAGTTGTGCGGGGGAGGGTGGATGTACTGCAAATGAGATGTTTGAGGACAATATGTGGTGTGAGGTGGTTTGATCGAGTGAGTAATAATAGGGTAAGAGAGATGTTTGGTAATAAAAAGAGTGTGGTTGAGAGAGCAGAAGAGGGTGTTTTGAAGTTTGGTCACATGGAGAGAATGAGTGAGGAAAGACTGACCAAGAGGATATATGTGTCAGAGGTGGAGGGAACGAGAAGTGGGAGACCAAATTGGAGGTGGAAAGATGGAGTGAAAAAGATTTTGTGTAATTGGGGCCTGAACATGCAGGAGGGTGAAAGGCGTGCAAGGAATATAGTGAATTGGAACGATGTGGTATTCCGGGGTGGACTGCTGTCAATGGATTGAACCAGGGCATGTGAAGCGTCTGGGGTAAACCATGGAAAGTTGTGTGGGGCCTGGATGTGGAAAGGGAGCTGTGGTTTCGGTGCATTATTACATGACAGCTAGAGACTGAGTGTGAACGTAAGTGGCCTTTGTTGTCTTTTCCTAGCGCTACCTCTCGCACATGAGGGGGTAGGGGGTTGTTATTTCATGTGTGGCGGGGTTGCGATGGGAATGAATAAAGGCAGACAGTATGAATGATGTACATGTGTATATATGTATATGTCTGTGTGTGTATAGATATGTATACGTTGAGATGTATAGGTATGTATATCTGCGTGTGTGGACGTGTATGTATATACATGTGTATGTGGGTGTGCTGGGCCATTCTTTCGTCTGTTTCCTTGCGCTATCTCGCTAACGCGGGAGACAGCGACAAAGCAATATATATATATATATATATATATATATATATATATATATATATATATATATATATATATATATATATATATATATCCCTGGGGATAGGGGATAAAGAGACTAAAGGGGGCAGGGCTGGAACCCCCCCCCCCCCCCCCCTTCTTGTATGTAACTATCTAAAAGGGGAAACAGAACGAGTCATGCGGTGAGTGCTCATCCTCCTCGAAGGCTCAGATGCGGTGTCTAGATATGTGTGGATGTAAACAGGATGAGAAAAAGGGAGAGATAGGTAGAATGTTTGAGGAAAAGAACGTGGACATTTTGGCTCTCAGTGAAAGGAAGCGCAAGAGCAAAGGGGAAGAGTGGTTTGGGAATGTCTTGGGAGTAAAGCCAAGGGTTAGTGAGAGGACAAGAGCAAAGGAAGGAGGAGCACTACTCCTGAAACTGGAGTTCTGGGAGTATGTGATAGAATGTAAGAAAGTAAACTCTAGGTTGATATGGGTAAAACTGAAAGTTGATGGAGAGAGATGGGTGATTGTTGGTGCCTATGCATCTGGTCATGAGAAGAAAGATCATGAGAGGCAAATGTTTTGGGAGCGGCTGAGTGAGTGTGTTACCAGCTTTGATGCACCGGACCGGGTTATAGTGATGGGTAATTTGAATGCAAAGGTGAGTAACGTGGCAGTTCAGGGTATAATTGGTGTACATGGGGTTTTCAGAGTTGTAAAAGGAAATGGTGAAGAGCTTCTAGATTTGTGTGTTGAAAAATGACTGGTGATTGGGAATACCTGGTTTAAAAAGAGAGATATACGTAAGTGTACATATGTGAGTAGGAGAGATGACCAGAGAGCATTATTGGATTACGTGTTAATTGATAGGCATGTAAAAGAGGACTTCTGGATGTCTATGTGCTGATAAGGGCAGCTGGAGGGATGTCTGATTACTATCTTGTGGAGGCGAAGGTAAAGATTTGTAGAGGTTTTCAGAAAGAAGAGAGACTATTGAGAAGAGAGTGGTGAGAGTAAGTGAACTTGGAAAGGAGACTTGTATGAGGAAGTACCAGGAGAAATTGAGTGCAGAATGGCAAAAGGTGAGAGCAAATGACATAAGGGGAATGGGGAAGGAATGGGATGTATTTAGGGAAGCAGTGATGGCTTGCGCAAAAGATGCATGCGTCATGAGAAAGGTGAGAGGTGGGAAGATTAGAAAGGGTAGTGAGTGGTGGGATAAAGAAGTAAGATTGTTAGCGAAAGAGAAGAGAAATGCATTTGGACAATTTTTGCAGGGAAGTAGTGCAAATGACCGGGAGATGTATAAACGAAAGAGGCAGGAGGTCAAGAGAAAGGTGCAAGGGGTGAAAAAGAGGGAATATGAGAGTTGGGGTGTGAGAGTATCAATAAATTTTAGGAAGAATAAAAAGAAGTTTCGGAAGGAGGTAAATAAATTGCGTAAAGAAAGAGAACAAATCGGAACATCGGTGAAGGAGGCAAATGGGGAGGTAATAACAAGAAGTGATGAAGTGAGAAGGATATGGAGTGAGTATTTTGAAGGTTTGTTGAATGTGTTTGATGATAGAGTGGCAGACATAGGATGTTTTGGTCAGGGTGGTGTGCAAAGTGAGGGGGTTAGGGAGAATGGTTTGGTAAAGAGAGAAGAGGTAGTGAAAGCTATGTGGAAGATGAAAGCCAGCAAGGCAGAAGGTTTGGATGGTACTGCAGTGGAATTTATCTAAAAGGGGGTGACTGTGTTGTTGATTGGTTGATAAGGATATTCAGTGTATGTGAAGGAGGCAGCTGGAGAGGTAATAACAAGAAGTGATGAAGTGAGAAGGAGATGGAGTGAGTATTTTGAAGGTTTGTTGAATGTGCTTAATGATAGAGTGGCAGATATAGGATGTTTTGGTCGGGGTGGTGTGCAAAGTGAGAAGGTTAGGGAGAATGGTTTGGTAAACAGGGAAGAGGTAGCGAAAACTTTGTGGAAGATGAAAGCCGGCAAGGTAGCAGGTTTGGATGGTACTGCAGTGGAATTTATTTAAAAGGGGATGACTGTGTTGTTGATTGGTTGTTAAGAATATTCAGTGTATGTATGGTTCATGATGAAGTGCCTGAGGATTGGCGGAATGCATGCATAGTGCCAGTATACAAAGGCAAAGGGGATGAAGGTGAGCGTTCAAATTAGAGAGGTATAAGTTTGTCGAGTACTCCTGGGAAATCATATGGGAGGATATCGATTGAGGGGGTCAAGGCATGCACAAAGCATCAGATTGGGAAGAGCTGTGTGGTTTCAAAAGTGACAGAGGATGTATGGGTCAGGTGTTTGCTTTGAAGAATGTATGTGAAAAATACTTAGAAATACTTTGTATGTAGCATTTATGGATCTGGAGAAGGCATATGATATGGTCGATAGAGATGCTTACTGGAAGGTTTTAAGAGTATATGGTGAGGAAGGAAAGTTACGAGAACCAGTGAAAAGTTTTTACCAAGGATGTAATGCATATGTACGAGTATGAAGAGAGAAAAGTGATTGGTTCCCAGTGAATGTCGGTTTGCGGCAGGGGTGCGTGATGTCTCCATGGTTGTTAAATTTGTTTATGGATGGGGTTGTTAGGGAGGTGAATGCTAAATAAGCATGTAGTCTGTTGTGGATGAGAGGTCTTGGGAAGTGAGTCAGTTATTGTTTGCTGATGATACAGCGCTGGTGGCTGATTCGGGTGGGAAACTGCAGAAGCTGGTGACTGAGTTTGGTAAAGTGTGTGAAAGAAGAAAGTTGAGAATAAATGCGAACAAGAGCAAGGTTATTTGGTTCAGCAGGGTTGAGGGACAAGTTAATTGGGAGGTAAGGTTGAATGGAGAAAAAGTGGAAGAAGTGAAATCATTTTGATATCTTGGAGTAGACTTAGCAGTGGATAGAACTGTGGAAGCGTGAGTGAGTCACAGGGTGGGGGAAGGGGGAAGGGTCTGGGAGCATTGAAGAATGTGTGAAAGGCGAGGACATTATCTCAGAGAGAAAAAATGGGAATGTTTGAAATAATATTGGTACCAACAATGTTATATGGTTGCGAGGCATGGGATATAGATAGGGTTGTACGGCGGGTGGATGTGTTGGAAACGAAATGTGTGAGGACGATATGTGGTGTGATGTGGTTTGATTAAATAATGAAAGGGTAAGAGAGATATGTGGTAATAAAAAGAGTGAGGTTGAAAGAGCAGAAGAGGGTGTGTTAAAATGGTTTAGACACATGGAAAGAATGAGTGAGGAAAGATTGACAAGAAGGATGTATGTGTCAGAGGTGGAGAAAAGAAGGAGAAGCAGGAGACTAAATTGTAGGTGGAAGGATACAGTGAAAAAGAGCTTGAAGGATCGGAGCCTGAACGTATATACAGGAGGGTGAAATGCATGCAAGGAAAAGAGTGAATTGGAACGATGTGGTATACCGGGGTCGACATGCTGTCAATGGATTGAACCAGGTCATGTGAAGCGTCGGGGTAAACCATGGAAAGGTCTGTGGGGCCTGGGTGTGGAAAGGGAATTGTGGTTTCGGTGCATTGCACATGACAGATAAAGACTGAGTTTGAACAAATGTGGCCTTTGTCTTTTCCTGGTGCTACCTCGCTGGACCCGGCTGTGTGTGTGTGTGTGTGTGTGTGTGTGTGTGTGTGTGTGTGTTTGGTTTGCTATGTCGTGTGTGGCAGGGTGGCGATGGGAATACATGAAAGCAAGTATGAATATGTACTTGTGTATATAGGTATGTCTGTGTATGTATATGCATGTATACGTTGAAATATATATGCATGTATATGTGTGGGTATGGGTGTATATGTACATAAATATGCATGTGGGTGGGTTGGGTCATGCCTCGTCTGTTTCCTTGCGCTTCCTTCCTGATGCGGAAGATGATGATTAAGTATAATAAATAAGTATATATATATATATATATATATATATATATATATATATATATATATATTTTTTTTTTTTTTTTTTTTCTTCTTTTTTTTTGTCGCTGTCTCCCGTCTTTGCGAGGTAGCGCAAGGAAACAGACGAAAGAAATGGCCCAACCCACCCCCATACACATGTACATACATACGTCCACACACGCAAATATACATACCTACACAGCTTTCCATGGTTTACCCCAGACGCTTCACATGCCCTGATTCAATCCACTGACAGCACGTCAACCCCGGTATACCACATCGCTCCAATTCACTCTATTCCTTGCCCTCCTTTCACCCTCCTGCATGTTCAGGCCCCGATTACACAAAATCTTTTTCACTCCATCTTTCCACCTCCAATTTGGTCTCCCTCTTCTCCTCGTTCCCTCCACCTCCGACACATATATCCTCTTAGTCAATCTTTCCTCACTCATTCTCTCCATGTGACCAAACCATTTCAAAACACCCTCTTCTGCTCTCTCAACCACGCTCTTTTTATTTCCACACATCTCTCTTACCCTTACATTACTTACTCGATCAAACCACCTCACACCACACATTGTCCTCAAACATCTCATTTCCAGCACATCCATCCTCCTGCGCACAACTCTATCCATAGTCCACGCCTCGCAACCATACAACATTGTTGGAACCACTATTCCTTCAAACATACCCATTTTTGCTTTCCGAGATAATGTTCTCGACTTCCACACATTCTTCAAGGCTCCCAGAATTTTCGCCCCCTCCCCCACCCTATGATCCACTTCCGCTTCCATGTTTCCATCCGCTGCCAGATCCACTCCCAGATATCTAAAACACTTCACTTCCTCCAGTTTTTCTCCATTCAAACTCACCTCCCAATTGACTTGACCCTCAACCCTACTGTACCTAATAACCTTGCTCTTATTCACATTTACTCTTAACTTTCTTCTTTCACACACTTTACCAAACTCAGTCACCAGCTTCTGCAGTTTCTCACATGAATCAGCCACCAGCGCTGTATCATCAGCGAACAACAACTGACTCACTTCCCAAGCTCTCTCATCCCCAACAGACTTCATACTTGCCCCTCTTTCCAAAACTCTTGCATTTACCTCCCTAACAACCCCATCCATAAACAAATTAAACAACCATGGAGACATCACACACCCCTGCCGCAAACCTACATTCACTGAGAACCAATCACTTTCCTCTCTTCCTACACGTACACATGCCTTACATCCTCGATAAAAACTTTTACTGCTTCTAACAACTTGCCTCCCACACCATATATTCTTAATACCTTCCACAGAGCATCTCTATCAACTCTATCATATGCCTTCTCCAGATCCATAAATGCTACATACAAATCCATTTGCTTTTCTAAGTATTTCTCACATACATTCTTCAAAGCAAACACCTGATCCACACATCCTCTACCACTTCTGAAACCACACTGCTCTTCCCCAATCTGATGCTCTGTACATGCCTTCACCCTCTCAATCAATATCCTCCCATACAATTTGCCAGGAATACTCAACAAACTTATACCTCTGTAATTTGAGCACTCACTCTTATCCCCTTTGCCTTTGTACAATGGCACTATGCACGCATTCCGCCAATCCTCAGGCACCTCACCATGAGTCATACATACATTAAATAACCTTACCAACCAGTCCACAATACAGTCACCCCCTTTTTTAATAAATTCCACTGCAATACCATCCAAACCTGCTGCCTTGCCGGCTTTCATCTTCCGCAAAGCTTTTACTACCTCTTCTCTGTTTACCAAATCATTTTCCCTAACCCTCGCACTTTGCACACCACCTCGACCAAAACACCCTATATCTGCCACTCTATCATCAAACACATTCAACAAACCTTCAAAATACTCACTCCATCTCCTTCTCACATCACCACTACTTGTTATCACCTCCCCATTTGCGCCCTTCACTGAAGTTCCCATTTGCTCCCTTGTCTTACGCACTTTATTTACCTCCTTCCAGAACATCTTTTTATTCTCCCTAAAATTTAATGATACTCTCTCACCCCAACTCTCATTTGCCCTTTTTTTCACCTCTTGCACCTTTCTCTTGACCTCCTGTCTCTTTCTTTTATACGTCTCCCACTCAATTTCATTTTTTCCCTGCAAAAATCGTCCAAATGCCTCTCTCTTCTCTTTCACTAATACTCTTACTTCTTCATCCCACCACTCACTACCCTTTCTAATCAACCCACCTCCCACTCTTCTCATGCCACAAGCATCTTTTGCGCAATCCATCACTGATTCCCTAAATACATCCCATTCCTCCCCCACTCCCCTTACTTTCATTGTTCTCACGTTTTTCCATTCTGTACTCAGTCTCTCCTGGTACTTCCTCACACAAGTCTCCTTCCCAAGCTCACTTACTCTCACCACCCTCTTCACCCCAACATTCACTCTTCTTTTCTGGAAACCCATACAAATCTTCACCTTAGCCTCCACAAGATAATGATCAGACATCCCTCCAGTTGCACCTCTCAGCACATTAACATCCAAAAGTCTCTCTTTCGCGCGCCTGTCAATTAACACGTAATCCAATAACGCTCTCTGGCCATCTCTCCTACTTACATAAGTATACTTATGTATATCTCGCTTTTTAAACCAGGTATTCCCAATCATCAGTCCTTTTTCCGCACATAAATCTACAAGCTCTTCACCATTTCCATTTACAACACTGAACACCCCATGTATACCAATTATTCCCTCAACTGCCACATTACTCACCTTTGCATTCAAATCACCCAACACTATAACCCGGTCTCGTGCATCAAAACCACTAACACACTCATTCAGCTGCTCCCAAAACACTTGCCTCTCATGATCTTTCTTCTCATGCCCAGGTGCATATGCACCAATAATCACCCATCTCTCTCCATCAACTTTCAGTTTTACCCATATTAATCGAGAATTTACTTTCTTACATTCTATCACATACTTCCACAACTCCTGTTTCAGGAGTACTGCTACTCCTTCCCTTGCTCTTGTCCTCTCACTAACCCCTGACTTTACTCCCAAGACATTCCCAAACCACTCTTCCCCTTTACCCTTGAGCTTCGTTTCACTCAGAGCCAAAACATCCAGGTTCCTTTCCTCAAACATACTACCTATCTCTCAGTCACCATATATATATATATATATATATATATATATATATATATATATATGTATATATGGGAGAAAGAATACTTCCCACGAATTCCCTGCGCGTCGTAGAAGGCGACTAAAGGGGCAGAAACGGGGGGCTAGAAACCCTCCTCTCCTTGTATTACAACTTTCTGAAAGGGGAAACAGAAGCAGTCACGCGGGGAGTGCTCATCCTCCTTGAAGGCTCAGATTGGGGAGTCTAAATGTGTGAGGATGTAACCAAGATGGGAAAAAAGGAGACGTAGGTAGTATGTTTGAGGAAAGGAACCTGGATGTTTTGGCTCTGAGTGAAACGAAGCTCAAGGGTAAAGGGGAAGAGTGGTTTGGGAATGTTTGGGGAGTATAGTCAGGGGTGGGTGAGAGGACAAGAGGAAACCAAGGAGTAACACTACTCCTGAAACAGTTATGGGAGTATGTAAGAAAGTGAACTCTAGATTGATATGGGTAAAACTGAAAGTGGATGGAGAGAGATGGGTGATTATTGGTGCATATGCACCTGGGCATGAGAAGAAAGATCATGAGAGGCAAGTGTTTTGGGTACAGTTGAGTGAGTGTGTTAGTAGTTTTGATGCACGAGACCGGGTTATAGTGATGGGTGATTTGAATGCAAAGGTGAGTAATGTGGCAGTAGAGGGAATACTTGGTGTACATGGGGTGTTCAGTGTTGTAAATGGAAATGGTGAAGAGCTTGTAGATTTGTATGCTGAAAAAGGACTAGTGATTGGGAATACCTGGTTTGAAAAGAGAGATATACATAAGTTATGTAAGTAAGAGAGATGGCCAGAGAGCCTTATTGGATCACGTGTTAATTGATAGGCGCGTGAAAAAGAGACTTTTGGATGTTAATGTGCTGAAAGGTGCAACTGGAGGGATGTCTGATCAATATCTTGTGGAGGCGAAGGTGAAAGTCTGTAGAGGTCTTCAGAAAACAAGAGAGAATGTTGGGGTGAAGAGAGTGGTGAGAGTAAGTGAGCTTGGGAAGGAGACTTGTGTAAGAAAGTACCAGGAGACTGAGTGCGGAATGGAAAAAGCTGAGAGCAAAGGACTTAAGGGGCGTGGGGGAAGAATGGGATGTATTTAGGGAAGCAGTGATGGCTTGCGCAAAAGATGCTTGTGGCATGAGAAGCGTGTGAGGTGGGCAGATTAGAAAGGGTAGTGAGTGGTGGGATGAAGAAGTAAGATTATTAATGAAACAGAAGAAATAGGCATTTGGACGATTTTTGCAGGGAAATAATGCAAATGAGTGGGAGATGTACAAAAGAAAGAGGCAGGAGGTAAAGAGAAAGGAGCAAGAGGTGAAAAAAAGGGAATGTGAGAGTTGGAGTGAGAGAGTACCATTACATGTTTGGGAGAATAAAAAGATGTTTTGGAAGGAGGTAAAGTGCGTAAGACATGAAAACAAATTGGAACATCGGTGAAGGGGGCTAATGGGGAGGTAATATCAAGAAATGGTGATGTGAAGAAGGTGGAGAGAGTATTTTGAAGGTTTGTTGAATATGTTGGATGATAGAGTGGCAGATATAGGGTGTTTTGGTCGAGGTGGTGTGCGAAGTGACAGGGTCAGGGAGAATGATTTGGTAAACAGAGAAGAGGTAGTGAAAACTTTGCGGAAGATGAAAGCCGGCATGGCGGTGGGTTTGGATGGTATTGCAGTGGAAGTTATTAAAAAAAGGGATGTCTGTTGTGTTGACTGGTTGGTGAGGATATCCAATATATGTATGGCTCATGGTGAGGTGCCTGAGGATTGGCGGAATGCATGCATAGAGCCATTGTACAAAGGCAAAGGGGATAAAGGTGAGTGCTCAAATTACGGAGGTATAAGTTTGCTGAGTATTCCTAGGAAAATATATGGGAGGGTATTGACTGAGAGGATGAAGGCATGTACAGAACATCAGATTGGGGAAGAGCAGTGTGGTTTCAGAAGTGTGGATTAAGTGATTCCTTTAAAGAATGTATGTGAGAAATACTTAAAAAAAATGGATTTGTATGTAGCATTTATGGATCTGGAAAAGGCATATGATAGAGATGCTCTGTGGAAGGTATTAAGAGTATGTGGTGTGGGAGGCAAGTTGCTGGAAGCAGTGAAAAGTTTTCATCAAGAATGTAAGGAATGTATACGAATGGGAAGAGAGAAAAGTGATTGGTTCTCAGTGAATGTCGGTTTGAGGCAGGGGTGCGTGATGTCTCCATGGTTGTTTAATTTGTTTATGGATGGGGTTGTTAGGAAGGTGAATGCAAGAGTTTTGGAGAGAGGGGCAAGTATGTAGTCTGTTGTGGATGAGGGGGTTTGGGAAGTCAGTCAGTTGCTGTTCGCTGATGATATAGCGCTGGTGGTTGGTTCGGGTGAGAAACAACGGAAGCTGGTGACTGAGTTTGGTAAAGTGCGTGATAGAAGAAAGCTGAGAGTGAATGTGAATAAGAGCAAGGTTATTAGGCACAGTAGGGTTGAGGGACAAGTCAATTGGGAGGTAAGTTTGAATGGAGAAAAACTGGAGGAATTGAAGTGTTTTGGATATATGGGAGTGGATTTGGCAGCGTACGGAACCATGGAAGCGGCAGTAAGTCACAGGGTGGGGGAGGGGGCGAAGGTTCTGGTTGCGTTGAAAAATGTGTGGAAGGTGAAAACATTATCTCGGAGAGCAAAGATGGGTATGTTTGAAGGAATAGTGGTTCCAACAATGTTATATGGTTGCGAGGCGTGGGCGGATGGATGGATGTGTTGGAAATAAGATGTTTGAGGACAATGTGTGGTGTGAAGTGGTTTGATCGAGCAAGTCACAAAGGGTAAGAGAGATATGCGGTAATAAAGAGTGTGGTTGAGAAAGCAGAAGAGGGTTTAGTAATGGTTTGGTCACATGGAGAGAATGAGTGAGGAGAGATTGACCAAGAGGATATATGGGTCAAAGGTGGTGGGAACGAGGAGAATTGGGAAATCAAATTGGAGGTGGACGGCTGGAGTGAAAAATATTTTGAGCGATCGGTGCCTGAACATGCAGGATGGTTAATGGCGTGCAAGGAATAGAGTGAATTGCATCGATGTGGTATACCGCGGTCGACGTGTTGTCAATGGATTGAACCAGGGCAATGTGAAGCGTTTGGGGTAAACCATGGAAAGTTTTGTGGGGCCGGGATGTGGAAAGCTGAGCTGTGGTTTCGGTGCATTATACATGACAGCTAGAGACGGAGTGTGAAAAGTTTTTATCGAGGATGTAAGACATGTGTACGAGTAGGAAGAGAGGAAAGTGACTGATTCTCAGTGAACGTTGGTTTGCGGTAGGGGTGCGTGATGTCTAGATGGTTGTGACTGAGTTTGGTAAAGTGTGTGAAAGAAGAAAGCTGAGAGTAAATGTGAACAAGAGCAATGTTATTAGGTACAGTAAGGTTGAGGGACAAGTTAATTGGGAGGTGCGTTTGAATGGAGAGAAACTGGAGGAAGTGAAGTGTTTTAGATATCTGGGAGTGGATTTGGCAGCCGATGGAACCATGGAAGCGGAAGTGAGTCATAGGGTGGGGGAGGGACGAAAGTTCTGGGAGCGATGAAAAATGTGTGGAAGGCGAGAACTTTATCTCGGAAAAGAAAAATGGGTATGTTTGAAGGAAAAGTGGTTCCGACAATGTTATATGGTTGTGCGGAGGACGGTGGAAGTGTTGGAAATGAGATGTTTGAGGACAATATGTGGTGTGAAGTGGTTTGATCGAGTAATTAATGAAAAGGTAAGAGAGGTGTATGGTAATAAAAAGAGTGTGGTTGAGAAAGCAGAAGACAGTATTTTGAAATAGTTTGGTCACATGGAGAGAATGAGTGAGGAAAGATTGACAAAGAGGATATATGTGTCAAAGGTGGAGGGAACGAGAAGTGCGAGACCAAATTGGAGGTGGAAAGATGGAGTGACAAGGATTTTGAGTGATCGGGGCCTGAACATGCAGGAGGGTGAAAGCCGTGCAAGAAATAGAGTGAATTGGACCGATGTAGTAAACCGGGGTCGACGTGCTGTCAATGGATTAAAACAGGGCATGTGAAGCGTTTGGGGTAAACCATGAAAAGTTTTGTGGGGACTGGATGTGGAAAGGAAGCTGTGTTTTCGGTGAATTATACATGACAGCTAGAGACTGAGTGTGAACGAATGTGGCCTTTGTTGTCTTTTCCTAGTGCTAACTTGCGCACATGTGTGGGGAGGTATTGTCATTTCATGTGTGGCGGGGTGGCGACGAGAATGAATAAGGGCAGACAGTATGAATTATGTACATGTGCATACACGTATATGTCTGTGTTTATATATATGTATACGTTGAGATGTATAGGTATATATATGTGCATGTGTGGACGTGTATGTATATACATAAGTATGTGGGTGGGTTGGGCTATTCTATCGTCTGTTTCCTTGCGCTACCTCGGTAACGCAGGAGACAACACATAGTATATATATATATATATATATATATATATATATATATATATATATATATATATATATATATATATATATATATATATATATATATATATATATATATATATATATATATATACTCTCAGCTTTCTTCTTTCACACACTTTACCAAACTCAGTCATCAGCTTCTGCAGTTTCTCACACGAATCAGCCACCAGCGCTCTATCATCAGCAAACAACAAATGACTCACTTCCCAAGGCCTCACACTCACAAAAGACTGCATACTTGCCCCTCTCTCCAAAACTCTTGCATTCACCTCCCTAACAATCCCATCCATAAACAAATTAAACAACCATGGAGACATCACGCACTGAGAACTAATCACTTTCCTCTCTTCCTACTCGTACACATAACTTAAATCCTCGATAAGAACTTTTCACTGCTTCTAGCAACTTGCCTCCCACACCATATACTATTTATACCTTCCACAGAGCATCTCTATCAACTCTATCATATGCCTTCTTCAGATCTATAAATGCTACATACGAATCCATTTGTTTTTCTAAGTATTTCTCACATACATTCTTCATATCAAACATCTTATCCACACATCTTCTACTACTTCTGAAACCACACTGCTCTTCCCCAATCTGATGCTCTCTACATGCCTCACCCTTTCAATCAATACCCTCCCATATAATTTCCCAGGAATACTCAACAAACTTATACCTCTGTAATTTGAGCCCTCACCTTTATCCCCTTTGCCTTTGTACAATGGCACTATGCATGCATTCCGCCAATCCTCAGGCACTTCACCATGAGCCATACATACAATGAATATCCTCACCAACCAGTCAACAACACAGTCACACCCTGTTTTTTAAGAAATTCCACTGTAATACCATCCAAACCCGCCGCCTTGTCGGCTTTCATCTTCCATAAAGCTTTCACTACCTCTTCTCTGTATACCAAATCATTCTCCCTGACCCTCTCACTTCGCACACCATCTCGACCAAAACACCCTATATCTGCCACTCTATCATCTAACAGGTTCAACAAACCTTGAAAATACTCACTCAATCTCCTCACATCACCACTACTTGTTATTACTTCCCCATTAGCCCCCTCATCGATGTTCCCATTTGTTCTTTTGTTTTACGCACTTTATTTACCTCCTTCCAAAACATCTTTTTATTCTCCCTAACATCTAATGATACTCTCTCACTCCAACTTTCATTTGCCCTCTTTTTCACCTCTTGCACCTTTCTCTTGATCTCCTGCCTCTCTCTTTTATAAATTTTCCAGTCATTTGCATTATTTCCCTGCAAAAATCGTCCAAATGCCTCTCTCTTCTCTTTCACTGATAATCTTACTTCTTCATCCCACCATTCACTACACTTTCTAATCTGCCCACCTCCCACACTTCTCATGTCACAAGCATCTTTTGCGCAAGCCATCACTGCTTCCCTAAATACATTCCATTCCTCCTCCACTCACCTTCCGTCCTTTGCTCTCACCTTTTTCCATTCTGCACTTAGTTTCTCGTGGTACTTCCTCACAAAGGCCTCCTTCTCAAGCTCACTTACTCTCACCACTCTCTTCACCCCAACGTCCTCTCTTCTTTTCTGAAAACCTCTAGAAATCTTCACCTTTGCCCCCACAAGATAATGATCAGACATCCCTCCAGTTGCACCTCTCAGCATATTAACATCCAAAAGTCTCTCATGCACCTATCAATTAACACTAATCCAATAACGCTCTTTTGCCATCTCTCCTACTTACATACTTATACTTATGTATATCTCTTTTTAAACCTAGTATTCCCAATCACCAGTCCTTTTTCAGCACACAAATCTACAAGCTCTTCACCATTTCCATTTACAACACTGAACACCCAATGTACACCAATTATTCCCTCAACTGCCACATTACTCACCTATGCATTCAAATGACCCATCACTATAATCTGGTCTCGTGCATCAAAATCGCTAACACACTCACTCAGCTGCTCCCAAAGCAATTGCCTCTCATGATCTTTCTTCTCATGCCCCGGTACATAGGCACCAATAATCATCCATTTCTCTCCATCCACTTTCAGTTTTACCTACATCAATCTAAATTATACTCTCTTACACTATCACATACTACCACAACTCTTGTTTCAGGAGTAGTACTACTCCTTCCTTTGCACTTGCCGTCTCACCAACCCCTGACTATACTCCCAAAACATTCCCAAACCACTCTTCCCCTTTACCCTTGAGCTTCGTTTCACTCAGAGCCAAAATATCCAGGTTCCTTTCCTCAAACCTACTACCTATCTCTCCTTTTTTCTCAATTTTTTTTTACATCACACACATTTAGACACCCCAATCTGAGCCTTCGAAGAGGATGAGCACTCCCCGTGTTAATAAGAGCAAGGTTATTAGGAACAGTAGTGTTGAGGGACAAGTCAGTTGGGAGGTAACTTTGAATGGAGAAAACTGGAAGAAGATAAGTGTTTTAGATATCTGGGGGTGGATTTGGCAGCGGATTGAACCATGGAAGCGGAAGTGAGTCACAGGGTGGGGGGAGGGGACGAAAATTCTGGGAGCGATGATAAATGTATAGAAGGCGAGAACATTATCCCGGAAAGCAAAAATGAGTATGTTTGAAGGTATAGTCGTTCCAACAATGTTATATGGTTGTGAGGCGTAGCCTATAGATAGGGTTGTGCGGCAGAGAGTGGATGTGGTGGAAATGAGATGTTTGAGGACAATGGGTGGATGTGTTGGAAATGAGGTCTTTTAGGACAATATGTGGTGTGAGTTGGTTTGATCGAGTACGTAATGAAAGGGTAAGAGAGATGTGTGGTAATAAAAAGAGTGTGGTTGAGAGAGCAGAAGAGGGTGTATTGAAATGGTTTGGTCACATGAAAAGAATGAGTAAGAAAAGATTGACAAAGAGGATATATATGTCAAAGATGGAGGGGACGAGAAGTGGGAGACCAATTTGGAGGTGGAAGGATGGAGTGAAAAGGATTTTGAGCGATCGGGGCCTGAACATGCAGGCGGTTGAAAGGTGTGCAAGGAATAGAGTGAATTGGAACTGTGGTATACCGGGGTAGACGTGCTGTCAATGGATTGACCCAGGGTATGTGAAGCGTCTGGGGTAAACCATGAAAAGTTTTGTGGGGCCTGGATGTGGAAAGGGAACCGTGGTTTCGGTGCATTATACATGACACCTAGAGACTAAGTGTGAACGAATGTGGCCTTTGTTTTCTTTTCCTAGTGCTAACCTCGTGCGCCATGCTGGGGGAGGGTGTTATCAATTCATGTGTGGCGGGGTGGCGACGAGAATGAATAAGGGCAGACAGTATGAATTATGTACATGTGCATACACGTATATGTCTGTGTTCTATCTAATATATGTATACGTGAGATGTATAGGTATGTATATGTGCATGTGTGGACGTGGTATGTATTATACCTAAGTATGTGAGTGGGTTTGAGGCTATATTCTATCTTCTGTTTTTCCTTTGCGCTACCTCGGTTAACGCAGGAGACAAGACATAGTATATACTATATATATATATATATAATATATAATATATATATATATATATATATATATATATACACTCTCAGCTTTCTTCTTTCACACACTTTACCAAACTCAGTCATCAGCTTCTGCAGTTTCTCACACGAATCAGCCACCAGCGCTCTATCATCAGCAAACAACAATTGACTCACTTCCCAAGGCCTCTCACTCACAAAAGACTGCATACTTGCCCCTCTCTCCAAAACTCTTGCATTCACCTCCCTAACAATCCCATCCATAAACAAATTAAACAACCATGGAGACATCACGCACTGAGAACTAATCACTTTCCTCTCTTCCTACTCGTACACATAACTTAAATCCTCGATAAGAACTTTTCACTGCTTCTAGCAACTTGCCTCCCACACCATATACTATTTATACCTTCCACAGAGCATCTCTATCAACTCTATCATATGCCTTCTTCAGATCTATAAATGCTACATACGAGTCCATTTGTTTTTCTAAGTATTTCTCACATACATTCTTCAAATCAAACACCTTATCCACACATCTTCTACTACTTCTGAAACCACACTGCTCTTCCCCAATCTGATGCTCTCTACATGCCTCACCCTTTCAATCAATACCCTCCCATATAATTTCCCAGGAATACTCAACAAACTTATACCTCTGTAATTTGAGCCCTCACCTTTATCCCCTTTGCCTTTGTACAATGGCACTATGCATGCATTCCGCCAATCCTCAGGCACTTCACCATGAGCCATACATACAATGAATATCCTCACCAACCAGTCAACAACACAGTCACACCCTGTTTTTTAAGAAATTCCACTGTAATACCATCCAAACCCGCCGCCTTGTCGGCTTTCATCTTCCATAAAGCTTTCACTACCTCTTCTCTGTATACCAAATCATTCTCCCTGACCCTCTCACTTCGCACACCATCTCGACCAAAACCACCCTATATCTGCCACTCTATCATCTAACAGGTTCAACAAACCTTGAAAATACTCACTCAATCTCCTCACATCACCACTACTTGTTATTACTTCCCCATTAGCCCCCTCATCGATGTTCCCATTTGTTCTTTTGTTTTACGCACTTTATTTACCTCCTTCCA
Source organism: Panulirus ornatus (assembly GCF_036320965.1). Taxonomy (NCBI): domain Eukaryota; kingdom Metazoa; phylum Arthropoda; class Malacostraca; order Decapoda; family Palinuridae; genus Panulirus; species Panulirus ornatus. Next base: position 41,406,840 of record NC_092243.1, on the reverse strand, counting down.
AAACATCTTTTTATTCTCCCTAACATCTAATGATACTCTCTCACTCCAACTTTCATTTGCCCTCTTTTTCACCTCTTGCACCTTTCTCTTGATCTCCTGCCTCTTTCTTTTATAAATTTTCCAGTCATTTGCATTATTTCCCTGCAAAAATCGTCCAAATGCCTCTCTCTTCTCTTTCACTGATAATCTTACTTCTTCATCCCACCATTCACTACACTTTCTAATCTGCCCACCTCCCACACTTCTCATGTCACAAGCATCTTTTGCGCAAGCCATCACTGCTTCCCTAAATACATTCCATTCCTCCTCCACTCACTTTCCGTCCTTTGCTCTCACCTTTTTCCATTCTGCACTTAGTTTCTCGTGGTACTTCCTCACAAAGGCCTCCTTCTCAAGCTCACTTACTCTCACCACTCTCTTCACCCCAACGTCCTCTCTTCTTTTCTGAAAACCTCTAGAAATCTTCACCTTTGCCTCCACAAGATAATGATGAGACATCCCTCCAGTTGCACCTCTCAGCATATTAACATCCAAAAGTCTCTCATGCACCTATCAATTAACACTAATCCAATAACGCTCTTTGGCCATCTCTCCTACTTACATACTTATACTTATGTATATCTCTTTTTAAACCTAGTATTCCCAATCACCAGTCCTTTTTCAGCACACAAATCTACAAGCTCTTCACCATTTCCATTTACAACACTGAACACCCAATGTACACCAATTATTCCCTCAACTGCCACATTACTCACCTATGCATTCAAATGACCCATCACTATAATCTGGTCTCGTGCATCAAAATCGCTAACACACTCACTCAGCTGCTCCCAAAGCAATTGCCTCTCATGATCTTTCTTCTCATGCCCCGGTACATAGGCACCAATAATCATCCATTTCTCTCCATCCACTTTCAGTTTTACCTACATCAATCTAAATTATACTCTCTTACACTATCACATACTACCACAACTCTTGTTTCAGGAGTAGTACTACTCCTTCCTTTGCACTTGCCGTCTCACCAACCCCTGACTATACTCCCAAAACATTCCCAAACCACTCTTCCCCTTTACCCTTGAGCTTCGTTTCACTCAGAGCCAAAATATCCAGGTTCCTTTCCTCAAACCTACTACCTTTCTCTCCTTTTTTCTCAATCTTTTTTTACATCACACACATTTAGACACCCCAATCTGAGCCTTCGAAGAGGATGAGCACTCCCCGTGTTAATAAGAGCAAGGTTATTAGGAACAGTAGTGTTGAGGGACAAGTCAATTGGGAGGTAACTTTGAATGGAGAAAACTGGAAGAAGATAAGTGTTTTAGATATCTGGGGGTGGATTTGGCAGCGGATTGAACCATGGAAGCGGAAGTGAGTCACAGGGTGGGGGGAGGGGACGAAAATTCTGGGAGCGATGATAAATGTATAGAAGGCGAGAACATTATCCCGGAAAGCAAAAATGAGTATGTTTGAAGGTATAGTCGTTCCAACAATGTTATATGGTTGTGAGGCGTAGCCTATAGATAGGGTTGTGCGGCAGAGAGTGGATGTGGTGGAAATGAGATGTTTGAGGACAATGGGTGGATGTGTTGGAAATGAGGTCTTTTAGGACAATATGTGGTGTGAGTTGGTTTGATCGAGTACGTAATGAAAGGGTAAGAGAGATGTGTGGTAATAAAAAGAGTGTGGTTGAGAGAGCAGAAGAGGGTGTATTGAAATGGTTTGGTCACATGAAAAGAATGAGTAAGAAAAGATTGACAAAGAGGATATATATGTCAAAGATGGAGGGGACGAGAAGTGGAAGGTGGAAGGATGGAGTGAAAAAGATTTTGAGCGATCGGGGCCTGAACATGCAGGCGGTTGAAAGGTGTGCAAGGAATAGAGTGAATTGGAACTGTGGTATACCGGGGTAGACGTGCTGTCAATGGATTGACCCAGGGTATGTGAAGCGTCTGGGGTAAACCATGAAAAGTTTTGTGGGGCCTGGATGTGGAAAGGGAACCGTGGTTTCGGTGCATTATACATGACACCTAGAGACTAAGTGTGAACGAATGTGGCCTTTGTTTTCTTTTCCTAGCAATACCTCGTGCGCATGCGGGGGTAGGGGGTTATCAATTCATGTGTGGCGGGGTGGCGACGAAAATGAATAAAGGCAGCAAGTATTAATAATGTACATGTGTATATATGTATATGTCAGTGTACGTTTATATGTGTAGACGTTGAAATGTATAGGGATGTATGAGTGCGTGTATGTATATACATGTGTATCTAGGTGGGTTGGGCCATTCTTTCGCCTGTTTCCTTGCGCTACCTCACTAACGAGGGAGACAGCGACAAAGTATAATAATAATAATAATAATAATAATAAATATATATATATATATATATATATATATATATATATATATATATATATATATATATATATATTATTTTATTTTTTATTATACTTTGTCGCTGTCTCCCGCGTTTGCGAGGTAGCGCAAGGAAACAGACGAAAGAAATGGCCCAACCCCCCCCCCCCATACACATGTATATACATACGTCCACACACGCAAATATACATACCTACACAGCTTTCCATGGTTTACCCCAGACGCTTCACATGCCCTGCTTCAATCCACGGACAGCACGTCAACCCCGGTATACCACATCGCTCTAATTCACTCTATTCCTTGCCCTCCTTTCACCCTCCTGCATGTTCAGGCCCCGATCACACAAAATCTTTTTCACTCCATCTTTCCACCTCCAATTTGGTCTCCCTCTTCTTTCAAACTATTCGCCATTTCCCGCATTAGCGAGGTAGCGTTAAGAACAGAGGACTGGGCCTTTGAGGGAATATCCTCACCTGGCCCTCTTCTCTGTTCCTTCTTTTGGAAAATTAAAAAAAAAAAAAAAAAACGAGAGGGGAGGATTTCCAGCCCCCCGCTCCGTTCCCTTTTAGTCGCCTTCTACGACATGCAGGGAATACGTGGGAAGTATTCTTTCTCCCCTATCCCCAGGGTATACATATACATATATACACATGTAAATAATTCATACTGTCTGCCTTTATTCGTTCCCATCGCCACACGTCCACACATGAAATAACAACCCCCTCCCCCCTCATGTGTGCGAGGTAGCGCTAGGAAAAGACAACAAAGGCCACAGTCGTTCACACTTAGTCTCTAGCTGTCATGTATAATGCAGTGAAACCTACAGTTCCCTTTCCACATCCAGGCTCCACATAACTTTCCATGGTTTACCCCAGACACTTCACATGCCCTGGTTCAATCCATTGACAGCACGTTGACCCCGGTATATCACATCGTTCCAATTCATTCTATTCCTTGCACGCCTTTCACCCTCCTGCATGTTCAGGCCCCGATCACTCAAAATCCCTTTCACTCCATCGTTCCACCTCCAATTTGGTCTCCCACTTCTCGTTCCCTCCACTTCTGACACATATATCCTCTTGGTCAATCTTTCCTCATTCATTCTCTCCATGTGACCAAACCATTTCAAAACACCCTCTTTTGCTCTCTCAACCACACTCTTTTTATTACCACACATCTCTCTTACCCTTACATTAATTACTCGATCAAACCACCTCACACCACATATTGTCCTCAAACATCTCATTTCCAGTACATCCACCCTCCTCCGCACAACTCTATCTATAGCCCACGCCTCGCAACCATATAACATTGTTGGAACCATTATTCCTTCAAACATACCCATTTTTGCTTTCCGAGATAATGTTCTAGACTTCCACACATTTTTCAACGCTCCCAGAACTTTAGCCCCCTCCCCCACCCTATGATTCACTTCCGCTTCCATGGTTCCATTCGCTGCCAAATCCACTCCTAGATATCTAAAACACTTTACTTCCTCCAGTTTTTCTCCATTCAAACTTACCTCCCAATTGACTTGTCCCTCAACCCTACTGTACCTAATACCCTTGCTCTTATTCACATTTACTCTCAGCGTTCTTCTTTCATACACTTTACCAAACTCAGTCACCAGCTTCTGCATTTTCTCACATGAATCAGCCACCAGCGCTGTATCATCAGCGAACAACGACTGATTCACTTCCCAAGCTCTCTCATCCACAACACACTGCACACTTGCCCCTCTTTCCAAAACTCTTGCATTCACCTCCCTAACAACCCCATCCATAAACAAATTAAACAACCATGGAGACATCACACACCCCTGCCGCAAACCTACATTCACTAAGAACCAATCACTTTCCTCTCTTCCTACATGTACACATGCCTTACATCCTCGATAAAAACTTTTCACTGCTTCAAACAACTTGTCCCCCACCCCATATATTCTTAATAGCTTTCACACAGCATCTCTATCAACTCTATCATATCCCTTCTCCAGATCCATAAAAGCTACATACAAAGCCATTTGCTTTTCTAAGCATTTCTCAAATACATTCTTCAAAGCAAACACCTGATCCACACATCCTCTACCACTTCTGAAACCACACTGCTCTTCCCAATCTGATGCTCTGTACATGCCTTCACCCTCTCAATCAATACCCTTCCATATAATTTCCCAGGAATACTCTACAAACTTATACCTCTGCAATTTGAGCACTCACTTTTATCCCCTTTGCCTTTGTACAATGGCACTATGCACGCATTCCTCCAATCCTCAGGCACCTCACCATGAGTCATACATACATCAAATAACCTTACCAACCAGTCAACAATACAGTCACCCCCTTTTTAATTAAATTCCACTGCAAATCCATCCAAACCCGCTGCCTTGCCGGCTTTCATCTTCTGCAAAGCTTTCACTACCTTTTCTCTGTTTACCAAATCATTCTCCCTAACCCTCTCACTTTGCACACAACCTCGACCAAAACACCCTATATCTGCCACTCTATCACCAAGCACATTCAACAAACCTTCAAAATACTCACTCCATCTCCTTCTCACATCACCACTACTTGTTATCATCTCCCCATTAGCCCCCTCCACTGAAGTTCCCATTTGTTCCCTCGTCTTACTCACTTTCTTTACCTCTTTCCAAAACATCTTTTTATTCTCCCTGAAATTTAATGATGCTCTCTCCCCCAAACTCTCATTTGCCCTTTTTCACCTCTTGCACCTTTCTCTTGATCTCCTGCCTCTTTCTTTTGTACATCTAGTCATTTGCATTATTTCCTTGCAAAAATCGTCCATATGCCTCTCTCTTATCTTTCACTAATCTTGCTTCTTCATCCCACCACTCACTACCCTTTCCAATCTGCCCACCTCCCACGCTTCTCATGCCACAAGCATCTTTTGCGCAAGCCATCACTGCTTCCCTAAATACATCCCATTCCTCCCCAGCTCGCCTTACCTCCTTTGTTCTCACCTTTTTCCATTCTGTACTAGTCTCTCCTGGTACTTTCTTACACAAGTCTCCTTCCCAAGCTCACTTACTCTCACCAGTCTCTTCACCCCAACATTCTCTCTACTTTTCTGAAAACCTCTACAAATCTTCATCATCCCCACAAGATAGTGATCAGACATCCCTCTAGTTGCACCTCTCAGCACATTAACATCCAAAAGCTTCTCTTTCGCGCGCCTATCAATTAACACGTAATCTAATAACGCTCTCTGGCGTTACCTTCTTAGGTACGTATACATATGTATATCTTCTTAGGTACGTATACCTTCTTAGGTACGTATACATATGTATATCTCTCTTTTTAAACCAGTTATTCCCAATCACCAGTCCTTTTTCAGCACATAAATCTACAAGCTCTTCACCATTTCCATTTACAACACTGAACACTCCATGTACACCAATTATTCCCTCAACTGCCACATTACTCACCTTTGCATTCAAATCACCTATCACTATAACCCGGTCTCGTGCATCAAAATCACTAACACACTCACCTAGCTGCTCCCAAAACACTTCCCTCTCATGATCTTTCTTCTCATGCCCAAGTGCATATGCACCAATAATCACCCATCTCTCTCCATCCACTTTCAGTTTTACCCATATCAACCTAGAGTTTACTTTCTTACACTCTATCACATACTCCCACCACTCCTGTTTCAGTAGTGCTACTCCTTCCCTTGCTCTTGTCCTCTCACTAACCCCTGACTTTACTCCCAAGACATTCCCAAACCAATCTTCCCTTTTACCCTTGAGCTTCGTTTCACTCAGAGCCAAAACATCCAGGTTCCTTTCCTCAAACATACTACCTATCTCTCCTTTTTTCTCATCTTGGTTACATCCACACACATTTAGACACCCCCAGTCTGAGCCTTCGAGGAGGATGAGCACTCCCCGCGTGACTCCTTCTTCTGTTTCCCCTTTTAGAAAGTTAAAATACAAGGAGGGGAGGGTTTGCAGCCCCCTGCTCCCATCCCCTTTAGTTGCCTTCTACGACACGTGAGGAATGCGTGGGAAGTATTCTTTCTCCCTTATTCCCAGTGATAGTCAGTTGATATACATCGAAACGACGAGGCTGGGACGCCATTTGACTTTCATCTCTCTCTTGTGTCTCCCCTGATGATGTGATTATTACACGAAAGTGTACTTGGGAACTTATTGTGTTTTATTATCCCCGTGGACTCAGGAATATTTCGATACATACTTAGTGTTCGAGTAGTTGTTTCCTATTAGTCATGCCCATAGCCTAGCGGTTAGCATTCCTGCCTCTTGCACAGGGGTCCCGGGTTCGATCCAGGCTGTTGGAGGTTTGTATATTATATATATATATATATATATATATATATATATATATATATATATATATATATATATATATATTTTTTTTTTTTTATTTATATTATTATACTTTGTCGCTGTCTCATGCGTTTGCGAGGTAGCGCAAGGAAACAGACGAAAGAAATGGCCCACCCCCCCCCCCCATACACATGTATATACATACGTCCACACACGCAAATATACATACCTACACAGCTTTCCATGGTTTACCCCAGACGCTTCACATGCCTTGATTCAATCCACTGACAGCACGTCAACCCCGGTATACCACATCGCTCCAATTCACTCTATTCCTTGCCCTCCTTTCACCCTCCTGCATGTTCAGGCCCCGATCACACAAAATCTTTTTCACTCCATCTTTCCACCTCCAATTTGGTCTCCCTCTTCTCATCGTTCCCTCCACCTCCGACACATATATCCTCTTGGTCAATCTTTCCTCACTCATTCTCTCCATGTGCCCAAACCACTTCAAAACACCCTCTTCTGCTCTCTCAACCACGCTCTTTTTATTTCCACACATCTCTCTTACCCTTACGTTACTCACTCGATCAAACCACCTCACACCACACATTGTCCTCAAACATCTCATTTCCAGCACATCCATCCTCCTGCGCACAACTCTATCCATAGCCCACGCCTCGCAACCATACAACATTGTTGGAACCACTATTCCTTCAAACATACCCATTTTTGCTTTCCGAGATAATGTTCTCGACTTCCACACATTCTTCAAGGCCCCCAGAACTTTCGCCCCCTCCCCCACCCTATGATCCACTTCCGCTTCCATGGTTCCATCCGCTGCCAGATCCACTCCCAGATATCTAAAACACTTCACTTCCTCCAGTTTTTCTCCATTCAAACTCACCTCCCAATTGACTTGACCCTCAACCCTACTGTACCTAATAACCTTGCTCTTATTCACATTTACTCTTAACTTTCTTCTTCCACAAACTTTACCAAACTCAGTCAAGTTTATATATATATATATATATATATATATATATATATATATATATATATATATATATATATATATATATATAATATTGATTGAGAGGGTGAGGGCATCTACAGAGCATCAGGTTGGGGAAGAGCAGTGTGGTTTCAGAAGTGGTAGAGGATGTGTGGATCAGGTGTTTGCTTTGAAGGATGTATGTGAGAAATACTTAGAAAAGCAAATGGATTTGTATGTAGCATTTATGGATCTGGAGAAGGCATATGATAGAGTTGATAGAGATGCTCTGTGGAAGGTATTAAGAATATATGGTGTGGGAAGCAAGTTGTTAGAAGCAGTGAAAAGTTTTTATCGAGGATGTAAGGCATGTGTACGTGTAGGAAGAGAGGAAAGTGATTGGTTCTCAGTGAATGTAGGTTTGCGGCAGGGGTGTGTGATGTCTCCATGGTTGTTTAATTTGTTTATGGATGGGGTTGTTAGGGAGGTGAATGCAAGAGTTTTGGAAAGAGGGGCAAGTATGAAGTCTGTTGGGGATGAGAGAGCTTGGGAAGTGAGTCAGTTGTTGTTCGCTGATGATACAGCGTTGGTGGCTGATTCATGTGAGAAACTGCAGAAGCTGGTGACTGAGTTTGGTAAAGTGTGTGAAAGAAGAAAGTTAAGAGTAAATGTGAATAAGAGCAAGGTTATTAGGTACAGTAGGGTTGAGGGTCAAGTCAACTGGGAGGTAAGCTTGAATGGAGAAAAACTGGAGGAAGTAAAGTGTTTTAGATATCTGGGAGTAGATCTGGCAGCGGACAGAACCATGGAAGCGGAAGTGGATCATAGGGTGGGGAGGGGGCGAAAATCCTGGGAGCCTTGAAGGATGTGTGGAAGTCGAGAACATTATCTTGGAAAGCAAAAATGGGTATGTTTGAAGAAATAGTGGTTCCAACAATGTTGTATGGTTGCGAGGCGTGGGCTATGGATAGAGTTGTGCGCAGGAGGATGGATGTGCTGGAAATGAGATGTTTGAGGACAATGTGTGGTGTGAGGTGGTTTGATCGAGTGAGTAACGTAAGGGTAAGAGAGATGTGTGGAAATAAAAAGAGCGTGGTTGAGAGAGCAGAAGAGGGTGTTTTGAAGTGGTTTGGGCACATGGAGAGAATGAGTGAGGAAAGATTGACCAAGAGGATATATGTGTCGGAGGTGGAGGGAACGAGGAGAAGAGGGAGACCAAATTGGAGGTGGAAAGATGGAGTGAAAAAGATTTTGTGTGATCGGGGCCTGAACATGCAGGAGGATGAAAGGAGGGCAAGGAATAGAGTGAATTGGAGCGATGTGGTATACCGGGGTTGACGTGCTGTCAGTGGATTGAATCAAGGCATGTGAAGCGTCTGGGGTAAACCATGGAAAGCTGTGTAGGTATGTATATTTGCGTGTGTGGACGTATGTATATACATGTGTATGGGGGTGGGTTGGGCCATTTCTTTCGTCTGTTTCCTTGCGCTACCTCGCAAACGCGGGAGACAGCGACAAAGCAAAAAAAAAAAAAAAAAATATATATACACACGTCCACGCACGCACATATACATACCTACATATTTCAACATATACATATTCATACATAGACAGACATTTACATATATTCATATGAACATAAACCATACTTGCTGCCTTTATTCATTCCCGTCGCCACCCCGCCACACATGAAATGACAACCCCTTCTCCCTCACGCGCGCGAGGTCACATTAAGAAAAGACAATAAAGGCCACATTCGTTCACACTCAGTCTCTAGCTGTCATGTATAATGCACCGAAACCACAGTTCCCTTTCCTCATCCAGGCCCTACAAAACTTTCCATGGTTTACCCCTGACATTTCACATGCCCTGGTTCAATCCATTGAAAGCACGTCCACCCCGGTATACCACATCGTTTCAATTCACTCTATTCCTTGCAAGCCTTTCACCCTCCTGCATGTTCAGGCCCCGATCACTCAAAATCTTTTTCACTACATTCTTCCACCTCCAATTTGGTCTCCCACTTCTCCTCGTTCCCTCCACCTTTGACACATGTATCCTCTTTGTCAATTTTTCCTCGCTCATTCTATCCATACGACCAAATCATTTCAAAACACCCTCTTCTGCTCTCTCAACCACACTCTTTTTATTACTAAACATCTCTCTTACTCTTTCATTACTTACTCGATCAAACCACCTCACACCACATATTGTCCTCAAACATCTCATTTCCAACACATCCACCTTCCTTCGCACACCTCTATCTATATCCCAAGCCTCGCAACCATATAACATTGCTGGAACCACTATTCCTTCAAACATACCCATTTTTGCTTTCCGAGATAATGTTCTCGCCTTCCATACATTTTTCAACGCTTCTAGACCTTTTGCCCCCTCCCCTACCCTGTGACTCACTTCCGCTTCCATGGTTCCATCCGCTGCTAAACCCACTCCCAGATATCTAAAACACTTCATTTCCTCCAGTTTTTCAACATTAAAACTTACCTCCCAATTGACTTGTCCCTCAACCCTACTGTACCTAATAACCTTGCTCTTATTCACATTTACTCTCAGCTTTCTTCTTTCACACACTTTACCAAACTCAGTCACCAGCTTCTCCAGTTTCTTACACAAATCAGCCACCAACGCTGTAGTATCAGCAAACTACAACTGACACTTCCCAAGCCCTCTCATCCACAACAGACTGCATACTTGCCCTTCTCTCCAAAACTCTTGCATTAATCTCCCTAACAACCCCATCTATAAACAAATTAAACAACCATGGAGGCATCACGCACCCCTGCCGCCAACCGACATTCACTCAGAACCAATCACTTTCCTCTCTTCCTACTCATACACATGCCTTACATCCTGCTTCTAGCAACATCCCTCCCACACCATATATTCTTAATACCCTCCACAGAGCATCTCTATCACCTCTTATCATATGCCTTCTCCAGATCCATAAATGCTACATACATATCCATCTGTTTTTCTAAGTATTTCTCACATACATTCTTTAAAGCAAACACCTGATCCACACATCCTCTACCACTTCTGAAACCACACTGCTCTTCCCCAGTCTGATGCTCTGTACATGCCTTCACCCTCTCAATCAATACCCTCCCATATCATTTCCCAGGAATATTCAACAAACTTATACCTCTGTGATTTGAACACTCACCTTTATCCCCTTTGCCTTTGTACAATGGTACTATGCATGCATTCTGCCAATCCTCAGGCACTTCACCATGAGCCATACATACATTAAATACCCTCACCAACCAGTAAACAATACAGTCATCCCTTTTTAATAAATTCCACTGCAATACCATCCAAACCCGCTGCCTTGCCAGCTTTCATCTTCCGCAAAACTTTCACTACCTTTTCTCTGTTTACCAAATCATTCTTCCTAACCCTATATATATATATATATATATATATATATATATATATATATATATAAATATATATGGATGGGGTTGTTAGGGAGGTAAATGCAAGAGTTTTGGAAAGAGGGGCAAGTATGAAGTCTGTTGGGGATGAGAGAGCTTGGGAAGTGAGTCAGTTGTTGTTCGCTGATGATACAGCGCTGGTGGCTGATTCATGTGAGAAACTGCAGAAGCTGGTGACTGAGTTTGGAAAAGTGTGTGGAAGAAGAAAGTTAAGAGTAAATGTGAATAAGAGCAAGGTTATTAGGTACAGTAGGGTTGAGGGTCAAGTCAATTGGGAGGTGAGTTTGAATGGAGAAAAACTGGAGGAAGTGAAGTGTTTTAGATATCTGGGAGTGGATCTGGCAGCGGATGGAACCATGGAAGCGGAGGTGGATCATAGGGTGGGGGAGGGGGCGAAAATCCTGGGGGCCTTGAAGAATGTGTGGAAGTCGAGAACATTATCTCGGAAAGCAAAAATGGGTATGTTTGAAGGAATAGTGGTTCCAACAATGCTGTATGGTTGCGAGGCGTGGGCTATGGATAGAGTTGTGCGCAGGAGGATGGATGTGCTGGAAATGAGATGTTTGAGGACAATGTGTGGTGTGAGGTGGTTTGATCGAGTGAGCAACGTAAGGGTAAGAGAGATGTGTGGAAATAAAAAGAGCGTGGTTGAGAGAGCAGAAGAGGGTGTTTTGAAGTGGTTTGGGCATATGGAGAGATGAGTGAGGAAAGATTGACCAAGAGGATATATGTGTCGGAGGTGGAGGGAACAAGGAGAAGAGGGAGACCAAATTGGAGGTGGAAAGATGGAGTGAAAAAGATTTTGTGTGATCGGGGCCTGAACATGCAGGAGGGTGAAAGGAGGGCAAGGAATAGAGTGAATTGGAGCGTTGTGGTATACCGGGGTTGACGTGCTGTCAGTGGATTGAATCAAGGCATGTGAAGCGTCTGGGGTAAACCATGGAAAGCTGTGTAGGTATGTATATTTGCGTGTGTGGGCGTATGTATATACATGTGTATGGGGGGGGTTAGGGCCATTTCTTTCGTCTGTTTCCTTGCGCTACCTCGCAAACGCGGGAGACAGCGACAAAAAAAAAAAAAAAAAAATATATATATATATATATATATATATATATATATATATATATATATATATATATATATATATTGCCGTTTTCTGCATATCTGAGGTAGCACCAGGAGCAGACGAAAAAAGGCTGCATTTGCTCGCTTGCATACATTCTCTAGCTGTCATATGAAATCCACCAAAACCACAACTCCCTATCTACAGCCAGGCCCCACAGACCTTTCCATGGTTAACCCCGGATGCTTCACGTGCATGGTTCAGTCCTTTCTTATGTCAACCCTGTAGAAGAAAAGTACATTAAGAGGAAACAGGAGTGAAGTGGGGAGAGCTCATAATCCAAAAAGGCTCAAACTGGACTGTCTAAATGTGTGTGGATAAAACCAAGATGAGAGGAAAGGACATATAGGGTGTATGTTTGAGGAAAGAAACCTGGATGTTCTGGCTCTTGAGTGTAACGAAGCTCAAGGGTAAAGGGAAAAAATGGTTTGGAAAAGTCTTGAGAGTGAAGTCAGGGGTTGGTGAAAAGCCAAGAGGAAGGAGTAGACTACTCCTAAAGCAAGAGCTGTGGGAGTGTGTGAAAGAGTGTAAGGAAGTCAATTCTAGACTGATGTGGGTAAAACTGAAAGTGGATGGAGAGAGATGGGTGATTATTGGTGCTTATGTGCCTGGTCATGAGAAGAAAGATTTGAAGCAGCCGAGTGAGTGTGTCAGAAGTTTTGGGTACTAGCGATGAGTGATTTAAACGCGAATGTATGTAACATGTCAGTTGAGGGTATAATTGGTGTACATGGGGTATTCAGTGTTGTTAATGGAAATGGTGAAGAGCTTGCAGATTTGTGTGACGAAAAAAGACTGGTGGTTGGGAATACCTGGTTCAAAAAGAGGTATACACAAGTATACATATGTGAGTAGAAGAGATGGTCCAAAGGCATTATTAGATTACATATTAATTGACAAGCATGTAAAAGAGAGACTTTGGGATGCTAATGTTCTGAAAGGGGCAGCTGGTGGGATATCTGATCACTATCTTGTGGAGGTGAAGGTGAAGATTTGTAGAGGTTTTCAAAAAAGATGGGAGAATGTCGGGGAGAAGAGTGGTGAGACTAAGTGAGCTTGGAAAGGAGACTTGTGTGAGGAAATACAAGAAGAGATTGAGTGCTGAATGGCAAAAGGTGAGAGCAAATGATGGGAAGAGAGTGGGTAAGGAATGGGATGTATTCAGGGAAGCAGTGACGGTATGTGCAAAAGATGCATGTTGCTTGAGAAAGGTGGGTAGTGAGATGAAGAAGGTGTCAGTAAAAGAGAAAAGAGAGTGATTTGGATGACATCTGCAAGGAAGGAGTGTAAATGACTGGGAGTTGTATAAGAGAAAGCAGGAGGAGGTCAAGAGGAAAGTGCATGGGTTGAAAAAGAGGGTGAGAGAATATTATTAAACTTTAGGGAGAATTAAAAGATGTTTTGTAAGAAGTTAAATAACATATGTAGGACGAGAACAAATGGGAACATCGGTGAAGGGGGCAAGGGGGTAAGTGATAAGTAGTGATGAAGTGAGTATTGTGAATGTGTTTGTTGAATGTGTTTGATGATAGAGTGGCAGATGTAGTGTGTTTTGGTCGGAGCAATATGCAAAGTGAGAGATTCAGGAAGGGTGGTGTGGTGAAGAGAGAAGAGGTGTGGATGGTTTAGATGGTATTGCAGATGAATTTACTAAGAAAGGGGGTGACAGTTATGTTGGTAAGGATATTCAATGTATGTATAAATCATGGTGAAGTGCCTGAGGACTGGCAGAATGCATGTATAATGCCACTGTACAAAGGCTAAGAGAATGAAGGTGAGTGTTCAAACTACAGACACATAAGTTTGATGAGTATTCCTGGTAAATTGTATGGGAGGATAATAACTGAGTGGGTGAAGGCATGTACAGAGCATCAAATTGGGGAGGAGCAGCGTGGTTTCAGAAGTGGTAGAGGATGTGTGGATCATGTGTTTGCTTTGAAAAATGTGCATGAGAAATTCTTAGAAAACAGATGGATTTGTATATAGCATTTATGGATCTGGAGAAGGCATATCATAAGGTTGATAGAGATGCTTTGTGGTGTGGGAGGTAAGCTGCTAGAAGCAGTGAAAAGTTTCTATCAAGGGTGTAAGGCATGCATATGAGTAGAAAGACTAGAGAGTGATTGGTTCCCAGTGAAGGTCAGTCTGCTGCAGGGCTGTGTGATGTCCCCATGGTTGTTTAATTTGTTTGTGGATGGGGTGGTTAGGGAGGTAAATGCATGAGTTTTGGAGAGAGGGGTAAATATGCAGTCTGTTGGGGATGAGAGGGCTTGGAGAGTGAGTCAGTTGTTGTTCGCCAATGACACGGCACTGGTGGCCGATCTGAATAAGAAAATGCTGAAAGTGGTAACTCGGTTTGGAGAAGTGTGTGGATGGAGAAAGGAGAAAATGTGAATAAGAGTAAGGTCATTAGGCTCAGCAGGGTTGAGGGACAGGATGTGAGTTTGAATGGAGAGAAATTGGAGGAAGTGAAGTGTTTTAGATATCTGGAAGTGGACTTTGCAGCAAATGGAACCATGGGAGTGGAAGTGAGTCATAGGGTGGGGGAGGGGGTGAAGGTGCAGGGAGCAATGAAGAACGTCTGGAAAAGAGAACATTATCTCAGAGAGCAAAAATGGGTATGCTTGAAGGAATAGTAGTTCCAACAGTATTGTATGACTGTGAGGCATGGGCTATTTTTAGGATTGTATGGAGGAGGGTGGATGTTTTGGAAAGGACGTGTCTGAGGACAATATGTGGTGTGAGGTGGTTTGTTCAAGTAGGAGGGTGGATGTTTTGGAAATGACATCTGAGGACAATATGTGGTGTGAGGTGGTTTGTTCAAGTAAGTAATAAGAGGGTGAGAGAGATGTATGGTAATAACAGTGTGGTTGAGAGAGCAGAAGAGGGTGTGTTGAAATGGTTTGGACATATGGAGAGAATGAATGAGGAAAGGTTGACGTAGAGGATATATGTGCCAGAGGTACAGGGAACAAGGAGAATTGAGGAACACAATTGAAGGTGGAGGGATGGGAACAAATAAGGGTGAGAGGCATGCAAGGAATAGGGTGAATTGGAATAATGTAGTATACTGGGGTCGATGTGCTGTCAATGGACTGAATCAGGGCATGTGAAACGTCTGGGGTAAACCATGGAAAGGTCTGTGGTGCTTGGATGTGGACAGGGAGCTGTGGTTTCAGTGCATTACACATGACAGCTAGAGAGTGAGTGTGAACGACTGTGGCCTTTTTTTTTTGTCTGTTTTCCTGGTGCTACCTTGCTGATGCCTGGGGTGGCAAAGCTGTTTTCTGTGGGGCAGGGTGGCGCCGGGAAAGGCAAAGGCAAGCAAGTATGATTATGTACAAGTCTGTGAGTGTGTATATGTCTGTATATGTTAATATGTACATGTTTGTGCATGAATGTATACACGTTTACATGAGTGGATAGGTCATTCTTTGTCTGTTTCCTGGTGCTACCTTGCTGACATGGGAAATAGCGACCAAGTATAATAATAATAGAATAATAATATATATTTTCTCTCTTTCTCTCTTGATCACAGTTTCCCACATTTTCGAGGTAGCACCAGGATTAAACGAAGAAAGGATGCATTTGCTTGCTCACATCCACTCTCTAGCTGTTATTTGTAATACAGCAAAACCACAACTCCCTCTCCATATCCAGGCCCCACAGACCTTTCCATGGTTAATTGCGAATGCTTCATATTCATGGTTCAGTCCATTCACATGTCAACCCCTATGAAGAAAAGGGCATCAATACGTGTCTTAACTTTAGCAAATCTGAGACATATTCAGTTGTTAGAGACAGACATGTCTCCTACTTGCAAAAAATTGGATTGATATAAACATTCTTGTCTTCATAGGCTTGTGTTGAATTAAACTGTTTTTTTTTTCTTAATTGCTCATAAAGATATTCTTTCAAGATTTGTTCAAGTGTAGATGGAGAAATAAACATTATATTAACTGAAAGACTGTAGCATGGCATGTATTACCAAGTTTCAGGTAAACTTAAGAAAGATTCACCACCCTGGTAATGTAAGGTATGAATATCTTACATTATCTCATTTCTGATAACTCTGTGTCTTCCTGTCTGAGATGATTTCAGGTTCCATACATTTTCCTTTAAACTTCAACTTATGCACAGATTATCAAATATTGAATTTTCTTCAATCCAGGATATACAGTTTGAGTTCTTGCAGCCTTTCATGGCAGTTCCTATGTTCCATCCCCTCGGTCACCCATACCTTGTACATTTGTCTCACTTCCTATTCCTTTATACAGTGTCTCTGAAGTGTTCTGCACTTTCTATTACATATTTACTCAAATTCATCTTCATTAAATTCCACCAGGTTCCCTTCTGCCTATTTGTACATTAACTCTAGGACTTTTTGCATCATCATTTATTCAGCTACTATAATCACGTTGCTTAATGTGCTTTAATTGGGAAAGCTCTTCACCCTACATTCTGTTACTTGCCTATTCCAACATTTGATACCAATGTTATACAGTAATGAGAAATGAGGCTACCATTGTGCCCTGTGGTACCCCCAGAGAGGTCACATACTTTTATGTGATATGGTTCTAATTGCTACTGCTTTGAACTTTCTGTTGGTTAAAGACTCACTAATCCATCTCCCTATCTTACAGTTAATGTTATATTCAACTACTTTCTCTAAAAAAAATTCTGTAGTATACTTAATCAAATGCCTTTGCGAAATTGAAAAAACCATTCATTGTCCTACCTAGCATTAAACTTTCCTGTCATTGTAATGGACTAATAATTGGGTTTATGTCCTTTTTCCCAGCTATAAATCCATGCTGGCCTTCATTTATGTATTCTTTTAATCAAATGTGCTAATAAATGCCCTTTTATCACTCTTTAAAAGACTTTCATTATGTATAAAATCAAGCTAACTGGTTTGTACTGGATTAGATCTTCCTTAGGGTATTGGTGTTATGTACAACAATGTGAGAATATCTGCAATTTTGCTTTTGTCCATATGTTGCCTAACCAATAATAATCACTGGTTTAGCTACTGTTGTTTTTGTATTCTTGGGGGGTGGTGGCTGGGATTCCATTTCATCCCAGGACCAAATTTTCTCCAAGCTATTGAATCATGTTGGTTAACTTCATTTAATTTCTTGCTGCCTTCCAAGATGAAAAATAATCTGTATTGTCTTAGTAACATCCTACATATTTCCAATGGGTCATTTTCATAACTTTCTCATACTTTAATGGATCCAATCCCTGAATTCTAGTTTTTTCTTTGTTCATGTACATGAACAGTAATTTTAAGTTCCTTTCCATGTTTTGTATAACTCTTTCCTACTTCATTTTATGTTCACTTCAGTAGGATTTCATTATCTCCACATCCGCATTCTTTATTTTCTCAACGAGCTCATTTATTTGTACTGTGCTCATTGCTATCCATTTCTTTAATTCATGATATTCTATTCATTCACTGTCTTCTGTCTCTTGGCAATGTCCAGTTTACACTATCATTCTTTTTTTGTTTGATATTAGTTTATTTCCTATCTATGTTATTTTCTCAGTATACTTTCATGTTTGTTGTTAGATTATTGCCCTTGAAGATATCATCCTACTTTGAGTTTAAAATACCTTCAGTGACCATTCTCCAATCTGTTTTGTCATGGTGAAAATTTATGTCATTAAATCAGTTGTTGGCCTCAATTGTTGAATTATGTTCAGATTCATTTACTTCTATACTGTATGCTGTGGTGATTTCTTTGATACTATAACCTGATTGTCTTCAACATTTAATATTTTCTCACAGTAATTCTTCATTGTGTTTGGTGGGCTATATGATACTAGATTTATTGTGTTTATAATTGGGATATTTACTACTACAATCAATTCACACAGTTGTAGCTCATCTTCATAATCTTTTTTTTCTAGCTTAAGGTATACATAAACCGCAACAACCCCCTCTTTGAGTTCTTGTTTGAGTTTCATCATATCTGATCTAAAGTCCGCTTCATTTCTCAGATGTTTTTGTCCCTTATTTTTTTTTTCTTTTTTTTCGCTGTCTCCCGCGTTTGCGAGGTAGCGCAAGGAAACAGATGAAAGAAATGGCCCAACCCACCCCCATACACATGTATATACATACACGTCCACACACGCAAATATACACACCTACACAGCTTTCCATGGTTTATCCCAGACGCTTCACATGCCCTGATTCAATCCACTGACTGCACGTCAACCCCGGTATACCACATCGATCCAATTCACTCTATTCCTTGCCCTCCTTTCACCCTCCTGCATGTTCAGGCCCCGATCACACAAAATCTTTTTCACTCCATCTTTCCACCTCCAATTTGGTCTCCCACTTCTCCTTGTTCCCTCCACCTCCGACACATATATCCTCTTGGTCAATCTTTCCTCACTCATTCTCTCCATGTGCCCAAACCATTTCAAAACACCCTCTTCTGCTCTCTCAACCACGCTCTTTTTATTTCCACACATCTCTCTTACCCTTACGTTACTTACTCGATCAAACCACCTCACACCATACATTGTCCTCAAACATCTCATTTCCAGCACATCCACCCTCCTGCACACAACTCTATCCATAGCCTACGCCTTGCAACCATACAAAATTGTTGGAACCACTATTCCTTCAAACATACCCATTTTTGCTTTCCGAGATAATGTTCTCGACTTCCACACATTCTTCAAGGCTCCCAGGATTTTCGCGCCCTCCCCCACCCTATGATCCACTTCCGCTTCCATGGTTCCATCCACTGCCAGATCCACTCCCAGATATCTAAAACACTTTATTTCCTCCAGTTTTTCTCCATTCAAACTTACCTCCCAATTGACTTGACCCTCAACCCTACTGTACCTAATAACCTTGCTCTTATTCACATTTACTCTTAACTTTCTTCTTTCACACACTTTACCAAACTCAGTCACCAGCTTCTGCAGTTTCTCACATGAATCAGCCACCAGCGCTGTATCATCAGCGAACAACAACTGACTCACTTCCCAAGCTCTCTCATCCACACCAGACTTCATACTTGCCCCTCTTTCCAAAACTCTTGCATTCACCTCCCTAACAACCCAATCCATAAACAAATTAAACAACCATGGAGACATCACACACCCCTGCCGCAAACCTACATTCACTGAGAACCAATCACTTTCCTCTCTTCCTACACGTACACATGCCTTACAACCTCGATAAAAACTTTTCACTGCTTCCAACAACTTGCCTCCCACACCATTTGTCCCTTATATATTCACTAATATAGTTCATCCTGATTTTGGAGTTCTTAAGCATCAGACTTTGTATATCTAATAAATGTTTTCCACAAATTCATCATTTCTTTTTTTTTATCTTTATTGGTTTTTGGACTTGGGGTTTTCATTCAACTGTTTATTCAATTTCTCAGTCACAGTTAATTCATTTCCAATTTTCCAAGGTCTGATGTTTTGCCAGGAATTTCCTCGTCTTTTTTTAAGTATTTTACTAGTTTAGTGTATTATTGCAGTCAGTATATTCTCAAACAATTTTTTTATCTGTTCCTTGTTCTCTCATGGTCTCCTGTTTTGATATGCCTTTCACATTTCATATTTCTGCCTATTCTGGTTCGTATCATCATAGAGAGAGCTATGATTTGTACGTTTAATACATTTCAATGACTGAGAATGCAGTCCAATAATTGCTTGACCAGTTGACATCACACAAATAATACCACAATTTTTCGGTGAAATATATGTTGTTTAGTGAAATTCAAAATTATTTAGTACTCTTCCACATTTATTTTCTTTAATTTGAGTGTCACTGGGAGGAACTACTTCTGTGCTTTATGGCAGGGAGGTAAAAACTGCAGCAGTGAAAGGTGGCCCTAATGTTCGTGATGGCTTTAACCTCCTAACCCAGCATACATTTAGACTAAGTCAGGTTCATCTGTCAAGATAAACAATAATGACCAATATTGTTCTTTGACTACCATATGTGTAACTTCACAATTTTTTCTTTTTCTTCAGCTCAGTGGTAATGAGAGCCATAGTGATGGTGCCAGTGTAAGCAGTGATGATGATGGTTACTATGGAGGTTTTGGATCTGGTGATGGAAGTAGTGGGACTGGTGGTAATAGCAGTCAATCAAGTAGTGGTAGCAGGCAGTTTGGTGGAGGAAGGAGGCAGTTTGGTAGTGGTGGAGCAAGGCAGTATGGAAGAGGTGGTACTAGGCAGTATGGTGGCAGTGGTGCTAGGCAGTATGGTGGTGGTGGTGCAAGGCAACATGGTGGTGGTGGTGTAAGGCAGCAAGGTAGTGGTGGAAGTAGTGCACGGCCAAATGAAGGGAGCTCCAGCACTGTTGGAGATGGTGATAGCAGTGTTACCGAAGGGTTATCAGATCTGGATGTCGCCCATCATCAAATGGACACTACTATTCTCTTGCTTCAACGCATCAGTGACAGGCTAGCTGCCAGTGAGACACTGCAAAATCAACGGGCAGAAAGAATAGACTTAATAAACTACAGGTAAGTTGAGGAAAAGCCCTCTAAACTACAGATTATATACATATAATCTAAGACAGAGACCATGAACTACATATGAAACAGGCAAGGCAGTATAAACTACATGGGACAGAGAAGAAATAATGACAAACACAAAACAAAGTAGGGAAGAAATACAACAAGCATCATTAACTCTGACCAAGAAAGAGACAGATAACACTGATTATATGTGAGACAAAAGACATACAACATGAATTAAAAGTGACACACTGGAGAAGATAGAGGATAAGCTGGATTGGCAAGTAAAACTAACACATCAGTCACCATGAGTGAAACAGACAGGCAAAAAAATTACCGATGTTGCAGAGGATATCAAGTTAGACTGCAGGGGACACAGAAAATAAGTATTGTGAAGTATTGGCAAAACAAAAAATATTGCTATCAATTACCACAAGTTAGACAAAATATGAGCAACATGAACTAAAGGTGAAACATGAGCTGAGCAACATTAGGAAGACAAAACAGATACCACTGATATTTTGGACACAAGACAAAGACAACATACCACAGGTGAAAGAGAGAACAGAATAAGGTATGGATGAGACAAAAATGAGAAAGTCAGAAAAATCAGCTAATTTGATGACAGGCTTTACTGGTTACAGATATAATACAAAACAAAAAAAAAGCCACCTACTGATGCATGATATGGCCAAAGCAAGGTGATTAATTTTTTTTTTTTTTTTTATACTTTGTCGCTGTCTCCCGCGTTTGCGAGGTAGCGCAAGGAAACAGACGAAAGAAATGGCCCAACCCACCCCCATACACATGTATATACATACGTCCACACACGCAAATATACATACCTACACAGCTTTCCATGGTTTACCCCAGACGCTTCACATGCCTTGATTCAATCCACTGACAGCACGTCAGCCCCGGTATACCACATCGCTCCAATTCACTCTATTCCTTGCCCTCCTTTCACCCTCCTGCATGTTCAGGCCCCGATCACACAAAATCTTTTTCACTCCATCTTTCCACCTCCAATTTGGTCTCCCTCTTCTCCTTGTTCCCTCCACCTCCGACACATATATCCTCTTGGTCAATCTTTCCTCACTCATCCTCTCCATGTGCCCAAACCACTTCAAAACACCCTCTTCTGCTCTCTCAACCACGCTCTTTTTATTTCCACACATCTCTCTTACCCTTACGTTACTCACTCGATCAAACCACCTCACACCACACATTGTCCTCAAACATCTCATTTCCAGCACATCCATCCTCCTGCGCACAACTCTATCCATAGCCCACGCCTCGCAACCATACAACATTGTTGGAACCACTATTCCTTCAAACATACCCATTTTTGCTTTCCGAGATAATGTTCTCGACTTCCACACATTCTTCAAGGCCCCCAGAATTTTCGCCCCCTCCCCCACCCTATGATCCACTTCCGCTTCCATGGTTCCATCCGCTGCCAGATCCACTCCCAGATATCTAAAACACTTTACTTCCTCCAGTTTTTCTCCATTCACACTCACCTCCCAATTGACTTGACCCTCAACCCTACTGTACCTAATAACCTTGCTCTTATTCACATTTACTCTTAACTTTCTTCTTCCACACACTTTACCAAACTCAGTCACCAGCTTCTGCAGTTTCACACATGAATCAGCCACCAGCGCTGTGTCATCAGCGAACAACAACTGACTCACTTCCCAAGCTCTCTCATCCCCAACAGACTTCATACTTGCCCCTCTTTCCAAAACTCTTGCATTTACCTCCCTAACAACCCCATCCATAAACAAATTAAACAACCATGGAGACATCACACACCCCTGCCGCAAACCTACATTCACTGAGAACCAATCACTTTCCTCTCTTCCTACACGTACACATGCCTTACATCCTCGATAAAAACTTTTCACTGCTTCTAACAACTTTCCTCCCACACCATATATTCTTAATACCTTCCACAGAGCATCTCTATCAACTCTATCATATGCCTTCTCCAGATCCATAAATGCTACATACGATTTGATATTATAAATCAACACTTCTGTTATGAAGTATAAGTCATATACTTGAATCTTACATTTGTGCATGTTTGAAAACTGGCCCTTTGTTAAATTTATAGGTCTGGCGTCCATATAACTATAACCATTCACTTATGCTTTCTTATACAAGTCATATGTGCTACAATATTGCTTCTAATCAACTTTAAATACTGGCCTTTTCTGGACCCATTTTTCAGAAACTGTAGACAGGACAACCCCTTAATTTGAACTTGGTATGTATTTTCAAACACAAGTATCACTTCCCTAAAATTTCAGAACAATCAATCTTTGGAAACTAATTAGAACACCACTGATGTCATCTGTAAACCATTTGTTTACAGATGACATAAGAGAAAAAATGATGATGAAACAGCCAGAGCATTATATGATTGAAAAAATTTCATGGGATGCTACATATCCACTCATTAATCCCCCTAAAATTGAGATGACAATAATTTGAACACATCTAAACTTAATTATCATGTCCTTAAGTTTGATCATTCTTTCTTTCCTAGACTCACACGAATAGAGCTGCAAGCAGAGGAGCGTAAAAGTGTAATCAATGAGCTAAGCAATGCCCTTCGCCACCGCATGGAAACAACTGACAATGAACTGGATAGGATTGTCACCTTTCTAGATGAGATCAAGACAGGCATCATTGACATAAACAATCGACACACACAGCTTAAAGCTACTGTTAATAAACTTTCCAGGGAAAAAGGTTAGTAAACTTTAAACAATTTTATGATGGTAGTACATTTGATGTATTCATAAATTTTAGCCAAAGACATTAAGGTGAAAAACAAAAAAAATGAGTTTCAATTCATGTAAAGCTATTTCTTCTGAAAGGGAAGCCAGTAAGCTTGGAAAATGAGAAAAACCTGCTCACTTTAGAATAACCATAGGCAACAGCAATTAAATATATGAATAATAACATGTTGTAAACCATACCCTAAAGGCAAGGTCCCTCTGCATGAACTGTAGAAATCCCTTGTTCCATGGTACTATCAACTGCAGTTTTGATTTTGCACACTTAATGTATTCCAATTTAATGAACATTGCAAGAGGTTCAGAGTATTCAACAATTCCTTCCATACATCAGGCAAGTGCCACTTAGACATGGGCTGCATCTAGCCAAGGCCAACTGGACTCATTGTGGTTTTAACAGCTGATTCTTGAGGGGTAAATGAGCATAAACATAAACAAATAACTTAAGAGTAAACATACTATCTATGACACAATACATTATGAATGTGCTAATGCAATACATAATATATATATATCTTATCATTTATTATACTTAATCACCATCTCCCAAGTCATCGAGGTAGCGCAAGGAAACAGATGAGGAATGGTCCAACCCACCTACATACACATGTATATAAATAAATGCCCATGTACGCATATATACATGCATATACATTTCAATGTATACCTACATATACATACACAGACATATGAAGAAATACACATGGACATATTCATACTTGCTGCCTTCATTCATTCCTGTTGCGACCCTGCCACACAGGAAATAGCATCCCCCACCCCTCCTCCTCCAGCGAGGTAATGCCAGGAAAAGACAAAAAATGGCCACATTTGTTCACACTCAGTCTCTAGCTGTCATGTGTAATGCATCGAAACTATGGCTCTCTTTCCACATCCAGGCCCCACAGACCTTTTCATGGTTTACCCCAGACACTTCACATGCTCTGTTTCCATCCGTTGATTGCACATTGACCCTGGTACACCACATTGTTCCAATTCACTCTATTCCTTGCACGCCTTTAACCCTCCTGTATGTTCAGGCCCCAAACACTCAAAATCTTTTTCACTCCATCCACCCATCCCCAATTTGGTCTCCCAATTCTCCTTCTTCCTCCACCTCTGACACATATATCCTCTTTGTCAATCTTTCCTTACTCACTCTCTCCATGTGTCCAAACCTTTCAATACACCCTCTTCTGCTCTCTCAACCATGCTCTTTTTATTACCACACATCTCTTAACCTTTCATTACTTACTCGATCAAACCACCTCACATCACATATTGTCCTCAGACATTTAATTTCCAACACATTCATCCTCCTACGCACAACCCTATCTATAGCCCATGCCTTGCAACCATTTAACATTGTTGAACCACTATTCCTTCAAACATACCCATTTTTGCTCTCTGAGATAATGTTCTCTCCCACACATTCTTCAAAGCTCCTAGAACCTTCAACCCCTTCCCCATCCTGTGACTCACCTCCGCTTCCATGGTTCCATCCCCTGCTAAGACCACTCCCAGATATCTAAAATATTTCACTTCCTCCAGTTTTTCTCCATTCAAACTTACCTCCCAATTAACTTGTCCCTTAACCCTACTGAACCTAATAACCTTGCTCTTATTCACATAATAATATTATATAATTAATTTGTAATATACTAGTACAGTGTGTAATATTCTCACATCAGTGCCTGTTACCACTTCCCCATTTGCCCCCTTCACCAATGTACACTAGTTCTCATTTTCTTATACTATCTAGCTCCTTCCAATACATCTTATCCTCCCAGAAGTTTGTTGACAAACTCGGCAACATCATTTACCCTTTTTTCATTCCCTGCACTTTCCTCTTAACTTCCTGCTGCTTTCTCTTGTAGATTTCCTAATCATTCACAGTCCCTCCCTGTAAGTATTCCCAATACACCTCTCTTTCTTCTTCACTAGCAACTTTACTTCATCATCCCACTACTCACTACCCTTTCTGATTTTCTCACTTCCCAAATTCCACATGCCATACACTTCTCTCCCACTTTTGCTGTAGTTGTTGGAGGCTTCAGTCATAGACAAAAATCCACACTAAGGCCGATCCTTAATTGAAATGTAGAAAGGATTAAGAAAGGGAAAAAGGAGAGACAAGGGAAAGCATTTATGAATTCTGATAAGGGAAAGCATTTATGAATTTTTGTGAAAGTGAAAAGCCTGTCTTTTAAAAATGTGCCAGATCATAGTTATTAGGAAAGACATGGGAGGGTAGAGAGTTCCAAAGCTTCAAGGTATAGGGAAAGAAAGTTATCAAAATGGCCCATCATGCGATGCAGCAGCTCTCAGGAGCAAAAACCAAAGTAATACATATAGACAAAGGGAAGTGAACCAACAATGCGGCAAAGGGCAACTGAGTCAAGTTTTGAAGTTAGCTAGGGAGATTTTATTAGTTAGACTGATTTTGACTCAACTCTCAAGTAAGGATACACAGCTAGAACCACCCTAGGTGCAAGAGCAGTACTCCATACAAGGACAGATCCATCCTTTGTATGAACAGAGCAAATGTTTAGAAGAAAAAAATTTCAATACCTACACAGGAGTTTCTCAGAGACAGACTTTGCTGTTTCCATATCATAAGGTTTCCAAGAAAGGGTGGATGTTACTATAACATCAATTATGTTTCAATGAGTCAAGAGGTGGAATTACAGAACTGTCAAAAGAGAGAGAAAGTTGTGAGGAATTTTCGATAGAGAAGGGTAAAAACTGGGTCTTGGAGGCATTAAGCTTAATCAGATTTTGTTTACCCCACTGAGATATCCTATCCAACTCTGAGTTTAAGAGAAAGTTGTGTCGAGATAAGATGCAGAATGAGTGAGAGAATGTGGAGCAGAACTGAAGGATGTTGAGGAATGCAGCATGGAGTTGTCAGCTTATGAGTGCATTTGGTCATTTGTGGGAGGGAGGAAACTGTTGATAAGAAAAGGGCAAAAAAATGCATGCAGAGGACAGGGCAGAACTTTGGGGGACACAGCTGTTGATGAAAATGAGGTTAATTCATCAAAACCATGGAGAAATATTGGCCGAAGAGAAAGCTAGACATGAAGGAGCAAAGTAAAGGATGGAACCAAAAGAAGGGAGCTTAGACATGAGGGAGC
Source organism: Panulirus ornatus (assembly GCF_036320965.1). Classification (NCBI taxonomy): domain Eukaryota; kingdom Metazoa; phylum Arthropoda; class Malacostraca; order Decapoda; family Palinuridae; genus Panulirus; species Panulirus ornatus. The sequence goes on along the minus strand of NC_092243.1, from coordinate 41,380,145 downwards.
AAAGTAAGGGAGGGAAGATAAACGAAGGGTGCTGAGATATGAGACCCTAATGCCAAACCCTATCAAAAGCTTTGTATCTGTTAAGGGCAACTACATAGGATTCCCCAAAATCTTCCATGGACAATAACCAGACATTAATAAGATAGGAAAGAATATCACCATTGTAACTTGCCTTATGGAAGCCATACTGATGATTGGTGAGACGACTTTGCGATTCAAAATATCTAAGGACATGGGAGTTGAGATGGATTCAAAGATTTTGGAAATGGTAGATGATACTCTCATCTCTTCTGTTATTTCCTTACACGTGTATCTGAGTTTGGTAAAGCGTGTAAAAGAAGAAAGCTGAGAGTAAATGTGAATAAGAGCAAGGTTATTAGGTACACTTGGGTTGAGGTACAAGTCAATTGGGAGGTAAGTTTGAATGGAGAAAAACTGGAGGAAGTGAAGTGTTTTAGATATCTAGGAGTGGATTTGGCAGTGGATGGTATCATGGAAGCAGAAGCAAGTCACAGGGTTAGGGAGGGGGCTAAAGTTCTGGGAGCACTGAAAAATGTGTGGAAGACGAGAACATTATCTCAGAAAGCAAAAATTATTATGTTTGAAGGAATAGTGGTTCCTACAATGTTATATGGTTGCGAGGCGTGGACTACAGAGTTGTGCGGAGGAGGGTGGGCGTGTTGGAAATGAGATGTTTGAGGAGAATATGTGGTGTGAGGTGGTTTGATCAAGAAAGTAATGAAAGGGTAAGAGAGATGTGTGGTAATAAAGAGTGAAAAAGAGTGTGGTTGAGAGAGCAGAAGAGGGTGTTTTGAAATGGTTTGGTCACATGAAGAGATTGAGTGAGGAAAGATTGAAAAAGAGGATATATGTGTCAGAGGTGGAGGGAACGAGAGAAGTGGGAGACCAAATTGGAGGTGGAAAGATGGAGTGAAAAAAGATTTTGAGCAATTGGGACCTGAACATGCAGGAGGGTGAAAGGTGTGCAAGGAATAGGGTGAATTGGAACGATGTGGTATACCAGGGTCGACGTGCTGTCAATGGATTCAACCAGAGCATGTGAAGTGTCTGGGGTAAACCATGGAAAGTTGTGTGGGGCCTGGATGTGGAAAGGGAGCTGAGGTTTCGGTGCATTATACATGACAGCTAGAGACTGAGTGTGAACGAATGTGGTCTCTGTTGTCTTTTCCTAGCGCTACCTAGCGTGCATGCAGGGGGAGGGGGTTGTCATTTCATGTGTGGCGGGGTGGCAATGGGAATGAATGAAGGCAGCAAGTATGAATTATGTACATGTGTATATATGTATATGTCAGTGTATTTATATATATGCATACGCTGAAATGTATAGGTATGTATATGTGCATGTGTGGACGTGTATACATGTGTATGTGGGTAGGTTGGGCCATTCTTTCATCTGTTTCCTTGCACTACCTTGCTAACTAACTCTCACAACTCTCTCCTGTCTCATATCATTTCCTCTTTTCTGAAAACCTCTACAAATGTTCACCCTTGCCTCCATCATGTAATGACCAGACACCACACCACCTACCTCTCTCAACACATTCAAATATGTATGTAATTCAATAAAGCTCACATATTCTTTCCTGTTCACCCACATATACTTATGTAATCCCAGTCACCATTCCTTTTTCAGTACACAACTTCTCCATGGTTTACCCTTGCTGTATCACATTCCCTGGTTTAGTCCACCGACAGCACAGTGACCCCTGTATACCACATCATTCCAATTCACTGTATCCTATACATGCCTTTTACCCTCCTGCATGTTCAGACCCAGACCACTTGAAATATTTTTCACTCCAACTTTCTATCTCTGCTTTGGTCTTCCCCTTCTCACTTTCCCCTCCACTTCTGACGTATATATCATCTTTGTCAGCTGCTCTACACTCATTCTTTCCATATGTCCAAACCATTCCATTATATCCTCTTCCAGTCTCTCAACCACACACAGTTTATTACCACACATCTCTCTTACCTTTTTATTACTTATCAAACCACCTCACACTACATAATGTACTCAATAATTTCATTTCCTACACAATATACTACCATTCAGATAACTATAACCATTCACTTATGTTTTCTTATGCAAGACATATGTACTACAATATTACTTCTAATCAACTTTAAATGCTGGCCTTTTCTAGGCCCAGTTTTCAGAAACTATGGGTGACAACCCCTTAATTCAAACATGATATGTATTTCTCGATACAAGCATCACTGATTTAAACCCATCTATGCCTTCTACCCATACAACATCACTGGCACGACTGTACCTTCAAACATATCCATTTTTGTCCTTTCATATAATGACCTGTCTTTCCACACATTCCTCAATGCTCTCTGAAACTTTAACCCCTCGCCCACCTATGGCTCACTTTTACTTCCATAGTTCAACTTGCTACCATCTCCACTCCCAGGTATCTGAAACACTTCCCTTCTCCACAATTTTCTCTCTTCAAACTAACACCCCTTTCCTTCTTCATATTTTCTCCATTCAAACACACACCCCAACTAATTTGTCCCTCTGCCCTGCTAAACCTAATAATGCTGCTTATATTTTCATTTACTCTCAACTTCCTCCTTTCACACACACTTCCAAACTCAGTCACCAATTTCTGCAGTTTCACACTTGAATCTGCTACCATTGCTTTGTCATTTCATAGACCTCCATCCCACCCCACCCCACTCTATACCACCTGCATACTCACCCCTCTCTCCAAGATTGTTGCATTTAACTCCCTCATCACCTCACCCATAAACACATTAAACAGTTATCACATACGCATGCTGCAGAACAACCACCACATGGAACCACTCACTTTCCTCTTTTCCTACACATACATATGCCTTACAGTCTTGGCAGAAACTTCTCAGTTTCTAGTAGCTTTTCTCCCCCATCATCAAATAGCTTTCCTCCTGCTAAACCTAATAATGCTGCTTATATTTTCATTTACTCTCAACTTCCTCCTTTCACACACACTTCCAAACTGTGTCACCAACTTCTGCAGTTTCACACTTAAATCTACTACCATTGCTTTGTCATTTCATAGAACTCCATCCCACCCTATACCACCTGCATACTCACCCCTCTCTCCAAGATTGTTGCATTTAACTTCCTCACCACCTCACCCATAAACACATTAAATAATTATCACATGCCCATGCTGCAGAACAACCACCACATGGAACCACTCACTCTCCTCTTTTCCTCCACATACATATGCCTTAAACTCTTGGCAGAGACTTCTCACAGTTTCTAGTAGCTTTTCTCCCCATCATCAAATAGCTTTCCTCCTGCTTTCATAAGACGAGGCATCTCTATCAATTTTGCCATATGCTTTCTCCAAATCTATAAATGCCACATACAAATCCTGTTTCTCTATGTGTTTTTCACACAAATTCTTCAGAGTAAACACCTGATCCATACATCCTCTACCACTCCTGAAACCACATTGTTCCTCCCCAACTTGATGCTCTATACAATGCCTTCACCCTCTCAATCATCACTCTTCCATACAACTTACCAGGTATACCAATATTTGTGGTAACCGCTCTTCTGTTGAATACCACCTGTACAGTACCTCCCCTAATATCTTACTTCTCTCTGAGACCCAAATGTCTAATGATGCCCTAACTACCCTTTTCATAATCTCATCTTATGAATCTGGTTCAAAGATGGTGTCCGTGCTTGTTCCAACACCAATACACCTGTTCAAGCCTCGAGGACCTTGAGTCCATAAACTATGAGGTTATCTGGCTCAAGATCTGTCTTCCAACCACCACTGTTTTCCATTGTTTCTCCTGACCTACTGATCTCTTAATTCTACAGATTTTAATCTTTCTTTGACAATCTGATGATCTCAGACGACCAATATGGCTTCCTATCTAACTAGTATCTGGTCATCATCCCTGAAAGATTTTGGGGAATCCTAAGTAGCTGCCCTGGATATAACAAAAGCTTTTGACAGGGTGTTGCATCAGGGTCCCATCTCCAACCTCCCATCTTTTGGCTTCCATCTCTCACTTTGCTCCCTCATATCTAGCTTCCTCACATGCCAATCTATCTCTGTGGTTGTTGATGGATCAGCCTCTCTCTTCTCTCTATCAACAGTGGTGTCCCTTAAGGTTCTATCTTGTCTCCAACACTTTTTCTCATTTTTATCAACAATTTCCTTTCTTCCACACATAACCAAATGCACTCATGTGCTAACAACTCAACACTTCATTCCTCCACATTCTACAGTTTTGCTCATTCTCTCACTCGATCTCCCTCTTATCTCTATACAACTTCCACAACTAACTCAACCTTGGACAGGTTATCTGTGTGAGGTAGATGAAACCTGGTTAAGTTTAGTGCCTCTCTGTTGAAAATTCCTCATAACTTTCCTCTTTCCTTTGATGGTTCTGTAATTCCATCTATTGACTCGAACATACTTAGGATTACTGGAGCATCCACTACATCTTGGAAACTCCATATTATGGAAACGGTAAGTCTGACTAAGAAACAGGGAGCCCTGTTTATATGTCGAAATGTCTCTTCTTCAAAGAGTTCCTCCATTTATACAAAATATCAATCCATCCTTGTATGAAGAATTGCCCTCACATCTGGGGTGGTTCTAGCTCTGCATCTTTACTTGAAAGAGGTCCGACATACAAGCTCTCCAAGGCTAGCTTCAAAACTTGCTTGCCCTACATCACAATACTGGTTCACTTTCCCCTTTCTATAGGTATATTACTTTGGTTTTTGCTTCCAAGAACTGACTACTTTTGTGCCCCCACCATTAGCTAACCACACAATACTCTGCAAGATGCTGCATTACATGATTACTGTGTGGCCTTTGCTAACTCAAGGGTGAGCTGTTTTGATAAATGTTTCTTTCCCTACCCCTTGAAGCTTTGGAACCCTCTACCCTCTTATGTCTTTCATAATGACTAATGGCCTGGCACACTTCAAAAGACATATTTTTCACTTCCTCTAAAATCCATTCTCTTTTTCCCTTTCATTAACCTCTCTATATTTCAATTAAGGCCCAGCATTGATGTAGACTTTTGTCCACGAATCAGCAAACTTATACTTTTATAGTTTAATCACTCACCCCTGTCCCCATTTCCTTTATAAATGGCACTATACATGCATTCTACCAATACCCAGGCACCTTACCCTGATCCACATATACAAAGAAAATCCTAACTAACCGAACAACACAGTCACCCAATTTCTGAAGAAATTAAACTGCAATACCATATACTCCAACTGCCTTACCACATTTCATCTTATGCAAGGCTTTCACCATCTCTTCTCTCTTCACCAAACCACTCTCTATGACTCTGTTACTTCGTATACCACCCCAACTCAATCACCCTACATCAGCCACCCTATCATCAAATGAATTCAAGAATCCTTCAAAATCCTCACTTAATCTCTCCCTCACCTCATCACTAACTGTTACCCCCCTCCCTAATTGCCCCTTTCACTGATGTTTCCATTTGCTCTCTTGTTTTTCTCACACTATTCTCCTAAAATAGCTTATTCTCCCTGAACTTTACTGATACTTGTCCACCCCAACTCTCAATTGTCCTCTTTTTAAACATTGCACAAACCTTCTTCTTGACCTCCTGATGCTTTCTCTTGTACCTTCCCTAATTATCTACATTCCTTCCCTGTAAGTACCTCCCAAACACCTCTTTTTTCATTCACTCGTAACATTACTTTGTCATTCCTCCACTTACCACCATCTCTCACCTGCTGAATTTCCACCTTCCACATGCCATGCATTTCTCTTGTACACACCAGCACTGCTAACATAAATGTCTTCCTTTCCTCATCTTGTTTTGTGTACTCTCATCTTTTGCAATTGTATACCCAATCTTTCCTGGTATTCCTTCACACATGTTGTCTCTTTTCCAAGTTCACTTGCTGTCACCACAGCCTTCTCACTCATTTCGTTTCCTCTTCTGAAAACCCGTACAAATCTTCACCCTTGCCTCCACCAACTAAATGTCAGACATCTTATGAACTGTCCCTCTCAACACATTCACATTCATGAGTCTTCTTTTGTATGCCTATCAATCAGTATGTAATCCAAAAATACCCTCTTACTACCTTCCTATTCAACCATGTATACTTTTCAACCAGGAAAAAAAATACAAGCTATTCACCATTTTTCTTCACCTCACCTCACTGAACACCCCATGTTCCCCACATTACTCACTACTGCATTTAAATCACCCATCACTAATACCTGATCTCTAGCATCGAAACTACTGACACACTCATTTAGCTGCTCCCAACACATTTGCCTCTCATCCTTCTTCTCATGGTCAGGTGCAAACACACTAATAATCATTTGGTTTCAGAAATGGTAGAGGATGTGTGGACCAGGTGTTTGCTTTGAAGAATGTATGTGAGAAATACTTAGAAAAGCAAATGGATTTGTATGTATCATTTATGGATCTGGAGAAGGCATATGATAGAGTTGATAGAGATGCTCTGTGGAAGGTATTAAGAATATATGATGTGGGAGGCAAGTTGTTAGAAGCAGTGAAAAGTTTTTATTGAGGATGTAAGGCATGTGTACGTGTAGGAAGAGAGGAAAGTGATTGGTTCTCAGTGAATGTAGGTTTGCAGCAGGGGTGTGTGATGTCTCCATGGTTGTTTAATTTGTTTATGGATGGGGTTGTTAGGGAGGTAAATGCAAGAGTTTTGGAAAGAGGGGCAAGTATGAAGTCTATTGTGGATGAGAGAGCTTGGGAAGTGAGTCAGTTGTTGTTCGCTGATGATACAGCCCTGGTGGCTGATTCATGTGAGAAACTACAGAAGCTGGTGACTGAGTTTGGTAAAGTGTGTGAAAGAAGCAAGCTGAGAGTAAATGTGAATAAGAGCAAGGTTATTAGGTACAGTAGGGTTGAGGGTCAAGTCACTTGGGAGGTAAGTTTGAATGGAGAAAAACTGGAGGAAGTGAAGTGTTTTAGATATCTGGGAGTGGATTTGGCAGCGGATGGAACCATGAAAGTGGAAGTGAATCATAGGGTGAGGGAGGGGGCGAAAATTCTGGGAGCCTTGAAGAATGTTTGGAAGTCGAGAACATTATCTCGGAAAGCAAAAATGGGTATGTTTGAAGGAATAGTGGTTCCAACAATGTTATATGGTTGCGAGGCATGGGCTATGGATAGAGTTGTGCGAAGGAGGGTGGATGTGCTGAAAATGAGATGTTTGAGGACAATATGTGGTGTGAGGGGGTTTGATCGAGTAAGTAATAATAGGGTAAGAGAGATGTGTGGTTATAAAAAGTGTGGTTGAGAGAGCAGAAGGGTGTGTTTTGAAATGGTTTGGTCACATGGAAAGAATGAGTGAGGAAAGATTGACCAAGAGGATATGTGTGTCTGAGGTGGAGGGAACGAGGAGAAGTGGGAGACCAAATTGGAAGTGGAAAGATGGAGTGAAAAAGTTTTTAAGTGATCAGGGCCTAAACATGCAGGAGGGTGAAAGGCGTGCAAGGAATAGAGTGAATTGGAATGATGTGGTATACCTGGGTCGACGTGCTGTCAATGGATTGAACCAGGGCATGTGAAGCGTCTGGGGTAAACCATGGAAAGTTGTGTGGGGCCTGGATGTGGAAAGGGAGCTGTGGTTATGGTGCATTATTACATGACAGGTAGAGACTGAGTGTGAACGAATGTGGCCTTTGTTGTCTTTTCCTAGCGCTACCTCGCACACATGAGAGGGAGGGGGTTGTTATTGCATGTGTGGTGAGGTGGCGATGGGAATGAATAAAGGCAGACAGTATGAATTATGTACATGTGTATATATGTATATGTCTGTGTGTGTCTATATTTGTATACGTTGAGATATATAGGTATGTATATTTGCATGTGTGGACGTGTATGTATATACATGTGTGTGGGTTGGGCCATTCTTTCATCTGTTTCCTTGCGCTACCTCGCTAATGTGGGAGACAGCGACAAAGCAAATAAAATAAATAAATAAATAAAATAAATAAAATCCACTGCTAAATCCACTCCCAGATATCTAAAACCACTTCCTTCAGTTTTTCTCCATTCAAACTTATCTCCCAGTTGACTTGTCCCTCAACCCTACTGTACCTAATAACCTTGCTCTTATTCACATTCACTCTCAGCTTTCTTTTATCACACACTTTACCAAACTCAGTCACCAGCTTCTGCAGTTTCTCACTTGAATCAGCCACCAGCGCTGTATCATCAGTGAACAACAACTGACTCACTTCCCAAGCCCTCTCATCCACAACAGACTGCATATTTGCCCCTCTTTCCAAAACTCTTTCATTCACCTCCCTAACGTCCCCATCCATGAATAAATTAAACAACCATGGAGACATCACACACCCCTGCTGCAAACCGACATTCACTGAGAACCAATCACTTTCCTCTCTTCCTACTCGTACACATGCCTTACATCCTCGATAAAAACTTTTCACTGTTTCTAGCAACTTGCCTCCCACACCATATACTCTCAATACCTTCCACACAGCATCTCTTTCATATGCTTTCTCAATGCTACATAAAAATCCATTTTTTTTCTAAATATTTCTCACATACATTTTTTAAAGCAAAAACCTGATCCACACATCCTCTATCACTTCTGAAACCACACTGCTCTTCCCCAATCTGATGCTCTGTACATGACTTCACCCTCTTAATCAATACCCTCCCATATAATTTCCCAGGAATACTAAACAAACTTATACCTCTGTAATATGAAAGCTCACCTTTATCCCTTTTCCATTTGTACAATGGTACTATGCATGCATTCCGCCAATCCTCAGGTACCTCACCATGAGCCATACATACATTGAATATCCTTACTGACCAGTGAACAACACAGTCACCCCCTTTTTTAATAAATTCCACTGAAATACCATCCACACCCGTTGCCTTGCAGGCTTTCATCTTCTGCAAAGCTTTCACTATATATATATATATATATATATATATTTTTTTTTTTTTTTTTTTTTTTATACTTTGTCGCTGTCTCCCGCGTTTGCGAGGTAGTGCAGGGAAACAGACGAAAGAAATGGCCCAACCCCCCCCCCCATACACATGTACATACACACGTCCACACACGCAAATATACATACCTACACAGCTTTCCATGGTTTACACCAGACGCTTCACATGCCCTGATTCAATCCACCGACAGCACGTCAATCCCTGTATACCACATCGCTCCAATTCACTCTATTCCTTGCCCTCCTTTCACCCTCCTGCATGTTCAGGCCCCGATCACACAAAATCTTTTTCACTCCATCTTTCCACCTCCAATTTGGTCTCCCCCTTCTCCTCGTTCCCTCCACCTCCGACACATATATCCTTTTGGTCAATCTTTCCTCACTCATTCTCTCCATGTGCCCAAACCACTTCAAAACACCCTCTTCTGCTCTCCCAACCACGCTCTTTTTATTTCCACACATCTCTCTTACCCTTACGTTACTTACTCGATCAAACCACCTCACACCACACATTGTCCTCAAACATCTCATTTCCAGCACATCCATCCTCCTGCGCACATCTCTATCCATAGCCCACGCCTCGCAACCATACAACATTGTTGGAACCACTATTCCTTCAAACATACCCATTTTTGCTTTCCGAGATAATGTTCTCGACTTCCACACATTTTTCAAGGCTCCCAAAATTTTCGCCCCCTCCCCCACCCTATGATCCACTTCCGCTTCCATGGTTCCATCCGCTGACAGATCCACTCCCAGATATCTAAAACACTTCACTTCCTCCAGTTTTTCTCCATTCAAACTCACCTCCCAATTGACTTGACCCTCACCCCTACTGTACCTAATAACCTTGCTCTTATTCACATTTACTCTTAACTTTCTTCTTCCACACACTTTACCAAACTCAGTCACCAGCTTCTGCAGTTTCTCACATGAATCAGCCACCAGCGCTGTATCATCAGCGAACAACAACTGACTCACTTCCCAAGCTCTCTCATCCCCAACAGACTTCATACTTGCCCCTCTTTCCAGGACTCTTGCATTTACCTCCCTAACAACCCCATCCATAAACAAATTAAACAACCATGGAGACATCACACACCCCTGCCGCAAGCCTACATTCACTGAGAACCAATCACTTTCCTCTCTTCCTACACGTACACATGCCTTACATCCTCGATAAAAACTTTTCACTGCTTCTAACAACTTGCCTCCCACACCATATATTCTTAATACCTTCCACAGAGCATCTCTATCAACTCTATCATATGCCTTCTCCAGATCCATAAATGCTACATACAAATCCATTTGCTTTTCTAAGTATTTCTCACATACATTCTTCAAAGCAAACACCTGCTCCACACATCCTCTACCACTTCTGAAACCGCACTGCTCTTCCCCAATCTGATGCTCTGTACATGCCTTCACCCTCTCAATCAATACCCTCCCATATAATTTACCAGGAATACTCAACAAACTTATACCTCTGTAATTTGAGCACTCACTCTTATCCCCTTTGCCTTTGTACAATGGCACTATGCACGCATTCCGCCAATCCTCAGGCACCTCACCATGAGTCATACATACATTAAATAACCTTACCAACCAGTCAACAATACAGTCACCCCCTTTTTTTAATAAATTCCACTGCAATACCATCCAAACCTGCTGCCTTGCCGGCTTTCATCTTCCGCAAAGCTTTTACTACCTCTTCTCTGTTTACCAAATCATTTTCCCTAACCCTCTCACTTTGCACACCACCTCGACCAAAACACCCTATATCTGCCACTCTGTCATCAGACACATTCAACAAACCTTCAAAATACTCATTCCATCTCCTTCTCACATCACCGCTACTTGTTATCACCTCCCCATTTACGCCCTTCACTGAAGTTCCCATTTGCTCCCTTGTCTTACGCACCCTATTTACCTACTTCCAGAACATCTTTTTATTCTCCCTAAAATTTACTGATAGTCTCTCACCCCAACTCTCATTTGCCCTTTTTTCACCTCTTGCACCTTTCTCTTGACCTCCTGTATATATATATATATATATATATATATATATATATTTTTTTTTTATTTATTTATTTTGCTTTGTCGCTGTCTCCCGCGTTTGCGAGGTAGCGCAAGGAAACAGACGAAAGAAATGGCACAACCCACCCACATACACAATGTACACACACACACACGCCCACATACGCAAATATACATACCTATACATCTCAATGTACACATATATATACACACACAGACACATACATATATACCCATGCACACAATTCACACTGTCTGCCCCTATTCATTCCCATCGCCACCTCGCCACACATGGAATACCATCCCCCTCCCCCCTCATGTGTGCGAGGTAGCACTAGGAAAAGACAACAAATGCCCCATTCGTTCACACTCAGCCTCTACCTGTCATGTAATAATGCACCGAAACCACAGCTCCCTTTCCACATCCAGGCCCCACAGAACTTTCCATGGTTTACCCCAGACGCTTCACATGCCCTGGTTCAATCCATTGACAGCACGTCGACCCCGGTATACCACATCGTTCCAATTCACTCTATTCCTTGCACGCCTTTCACCCTCCTGCATGTTTAGGCCCCGATCACTCAAAATCTTTTTCACTCCATCTTTCCATTTCCAATTTGGTCTCCCACTTCTCCTCGTTCCCTCCTCCTCTGACACATATATCCTCTTGGTCAATCTTTCCTCACTCATTCTCTCCATGTGACCAAACCATTTCAAAACACCCTTTTCTCCTCTCTCAACCACACTCTTTTTATTACCACACATCTCTCTTACCCTATTATTACTAACTCGATCAAACCACCTCACACCACATATTGTCCTCAAACATCTCATTTCCAGCACATCCACCCTCCTCTGCACAACTCTATCTATAGACCACGCCTCGCAACCATATAACATTGTTGGAACCACTATTCCTTCAAACATACCCATTTTTGCTTTCCGAGATAATGTTCTCCACTTCCACACATTCTTCAACACTCCCAGAACTTTCGCCCCCTCCCCAACCCTATGATTCACTTCTGCTTCCATGGTTCCATCCGCTGCCAAATCCACTCCCAGATATCTAAAACATTTCACTTCCTCCAGTTTTTCTTCATTCAAACTTACCTCCCAAGTGACTTGTCCCTTAACCCTACTGTACCTAATAACCTTACTCTTATTCACATTTACTCTCAGCTTTCTTCTTTCACACACTTTACCAAACTCATTCACCAGCTTTTGTAGTTTCTTACACGAATCAGCCACCAGCGCTGTATCATCAGCGAAGAACAACTGACTCACTTCTCAAGCTCTCTCATCCACCACAAGTTGCATACTTGCCCCTCTTTCCGAAACTTTTGCATTTACCTCCCTAACAACCCCATCCATAAACAAATTAAACAACCATGGAGACATCACACACCCCTACCGCAAACCTACATTCACTGAGAACCAATCACTTTCCTCTCTTCCTACACATACACACTCCTTACGTCGTCGATAAAAACTTTTCACTGCTTCTAACAACTTGCCTCCCACACCATAAATTCTTAATACCTTCCACAGAGCATCTCTATCAACTCTATCATATGCCTTCTCCAGATCCATAAATGCTACATACAAATCCATTTGCTTTTCTAACTATTTCTCACATACATTCTTCAAAGCAAACACCTGATCCACACATCCTCTACCACTTCTAAAACCAGACTGCTCTTCCCCAATCTGATGCTCTGTACATGCCTTCACCCTCTCAATCAATACCCTCCCATATAATTTCCCAGAAATACTCAACAAACTTATACCTCTGTAATTTGAGCACTGACTTTTATCCCCTTTGTCTTTGTGCAATGGCACTATGCAAGCATTCCACCAATCCTCATGCACCTCACCATGAGTCATACATACATTAAATAACCTTACCAACCAGTCAACAATACAGTCAACCCCTTTTTTAATAAATTCCACTGCAATACCATCCATACCTGCCGCCTTGCCGGCTTTCATCTTCTGGAAAGCTTTTACTACCTCTTCTCTGTTTACCAAATGATTCTCCCTAACCCTCTCACTTTGCACACCACCTCGACCAAAACACCCTATATCTGCCACTCTATCATCAAACACATTCAACAAACCTTCAAAATACTCACCACCTCCTTCCCACATCACCACTACTTGTTATCACCTCCCCATTAGCCCCCTTCATTGAAGTTCCCATTTGTTCCCTTGTCTTACGCACTTTATTTACCTCCTTCCAAAACATCTTTTTATTCTCCCTAAAATTTAATGATACTCTCTCACCCAACTCTCATTTGCCCTCTTTTTTACCTCTTGCACCTTTCTCTTGACCTCCTGCCTCTTTGTTTTATACATCTCCCACTCATTTGCATTATTTCCCTGCAAAAATCATCCAAATGCCTCTCTCTTCTCTTTCACTAATAATCTTACTTCTTCATTCCACCACTCACTACCCTTTCTAATCTGCTCACCTCCCACACTGCTCATGCCACAAGCATCTTTTGCACAAGCCATCACTGCTTCCCTAAATACATCCCATTCCTCCCCCACTCCCCTTACCTCCTTTGTTCTCACCTTTTTCCATTCTGTACTCAGTCTCTCCTGGTACTTCCTCACACAAGTCTCCTTCCCAAGCTCACTTACTCTCACCACTCTCTTCACCCCAACATTCTCTCTTCTTTTCTGAAAACCTCTACTAATCTTCACCTTTGCCTCCAAAAGATAATGATCAGATATCCCTCCAGTTGCACCTCTCAGCACATTAACATCCAAAAGTCTCTCTTTCGCGCACCTATCAATTAACACGTAATCCAATAACGCTCTCTGGCCATCTCTCCTACTTACATAGGTATACTTATGTATATCTCTCTTTTTAAACCAGATATTCCCAATCACCAGTCCTTTTTCAGCACATAAATCTACAAGCTCTTCATTTCCATTTACAACACTGAATACCCCATGTACACCAATTATTCCCTCAACTGCCACATTACTCACCTTTGCATTCAAATCACCCATCACTATAACCCTGTCTCGTGCATCAAAACTACTAACACACTAACTCAGCTGCTCCAAAAACACTTGCCTCTCATGATCTTTCTTCTCATGCCCAGGTGCATATGCACCAATAATCACCCATCTCTCTCCATCCACTTTCAGTTTTACCCATATCAATCTCATGTTTACTTTATTTCACTCTATCACATACTCCCACCACTCCTGTTTCAGGAGTAGTGCTACTTCTTCCCTTGCTCTTGTCTTCTCACTAACCCCTGACTTTACTCCCAAGACATTCCCAAACCACTCATCCCTTTTACCCTTGAGCTTTGTTTCACTCAGAGCCAAAACATCTAGGTTCCTTTCCTCAAACATACTACCTATCTCTCGTTTTTTCTCATCTTGGTTACATCCACACACATATAGACACCCCAATCTGAGCCTTCGAAGAGGATGAGCACTCCCTGCGTGACTCCTTCTATATATACATATATATGTATTCATTATACTTAACCGCTGTCTCCTGCGTTAGCGAGGTAGTGCAAGGAAACAGATGAAGAATGGCCCAACCTACCCACATACACATGTATATGCATAAACACCCACACACGCACATATACATACATAGATATAAGCATATATACACATGTGCATATCCATAATTGCTGCCTTCATCTATTCCTGTCACCACTCCGCTACACACGAAATTGCTTCTCCTTCTTCCCTCCACCTCTGACACATATATCCTCTTTGTCAACCTTTCCTCACTCATTCTCTCCATGTGACCAAACCATGTCAACATACCCTCTTCTGCTCACTCAACCACACTCATTTTATTACCAGACATTTCTCTTACCTTTTTATTACTTACTCAATCAAACCACTTAACAACACATACTGTCCTCAAACATTTCATTTCCAACACATCTACCCTCCTCCGTATAACCCCAAGTATAGCCCATGCCTCACAACCATATAATATTGTTGGAACCACTATTCCTTCAAACATACCTATTTTTGCACTCTAAGATAACATTCTCTCTTTAAACACATTCTTCATTACTCCCAGTACCTTTGCCACATCCCCACCCTATGACTCACTTCCACTTTCATGGTTCCATTCGCTCCTAAGTCTACTTCCAGATATCAAAAAACTTCACTTCCTCCAATTTTTCTCCATTCAAATGCACATCCCAACTAACTTGTCCCTCAACCCTACTGTACCTAATAATCTTGCTCTTATTTACATTTACTCTCAACTTTTGCAATCTCTCACTCAAATCGGCCACCGGTGCAGTATCATCAGCAAACAAACTGACTCACTTCCCAGGCCCTCTTATCCGAAACAGACTGCATATTCCCCCATTTCTCCAAAACTCTGGCATTTCCCTCCATAACCACCCCATTCATAAACAAATTAAACAACCTTGTGGACATCACACACCCGACACAGACCAACCTTTACTGGGACCCAATTACTCTCCTTTCCTCCTACTAGTATGAATGCCTTTCACCCTTGATGAAAACTTCTCACTGTTTTGAGAAGCCCAATTCCCACACCATATACTCTAAAGACCTTCCACAAAGCATCTCCCTCCACCCTGTCATATTCCTCTCCCGATCCATAAATGCCATGTACAAATCCATCTGTTTTTCTCCATCTGTTTTTCTAAGTATTTCTTGCATACATTCTTCAAAGCAAACACCTTATATACGCATCCTCTACCACTTCTAAAACCACACTGCTCCTCCCCAGTCTGATGCTCTGTACATGTCTTCACCCTGTCAATCAATACCCTCCCATGCAATTTTCCAGGAATACCCAACAAATTTATGCGTCTGTAATCTAAACACTTGCCTTTATGCCCTTTGTCTCTGTACAATGGCACTATACATGCATTCTGCCAATCCTCAGGCACTTCAACATGATCCATACACACATTGAATAACCTAACCAACCAGTCGACAACCCAGCCACCCTCTTTCTTCAAAACTGAGCTGCAATACCATCCAAACCCACTGCCTTGCTGGATTCCATCTTCCAAAAGGCTTTCAATACCTCTTCTCTCTTCACCAAACCACTCTCCCTGACTCTCATTTCACACACCATCCTGACCACAACATTCTACATCTACCATTTTACCATCAAACACATTCAACAAGTCTTCAGAATACTCACTTCATTACTACATGTTATCACGTCTCCCCTTGCCTCTTCCACCGATCTTCCCATTTCTTCTCTTGTCTTATGCACATTATTTACCTCCTTCCATAACATCTTTTTATTCTCTTTAAAGTTTAATGATATTCTCTCACTCCAACTCTCATTTGCCCTCTTTTTCAATTTACACCTTCCTCTTAACCTCCTGCTGCTTTCTCTTATACATCTCCCGGTCATTTGCACTCCTTCCTTATAAGTATCATCCATGTGCCTCTCTTTTCTCTTTCATTAACAACTTTACTTCTTCATCCCAACACTCACTACCCTTTCTACTCTGCCTCCTCCCACGTTTCTCATGCCATATGCATCTCTTGCACATGCCATCAATGCTTCCCTAAACACATTCCATTCCTCACCAACTCCCCTCACATCATTTGCTCTCACCTTTTGCCATTCTACACTCAAACTCTCCTGGTACTTCCTCACACAGGTCTTCTTTCCAAGCTCACTTACTCCCACCACTCTCTTCTCACCAACATTTTCTCTTTTTTTTGAAAACCTCTACAATTCTTCACCTTTGCCTCCACAAGATAGTGATCAGACATCCCACCAGCTGCCCCTCTCAGCACAGTAACATCCTAAAGTCTCTCTTACATGCCTATCAATTAGCACATAATCTGGTAATGCCCTTTGCCCATCTCTCTTACTCACATACGTACACATATATATCTCTCTTTTTAAACCAGGTATTCCCAATCACCAGTATTTGTTCAGCACACAAATGCACAAGCTCTTCACCATTTCCATTAACAACACTGAATACCCCATGTAAAGTAATTCTTATACCCTCAATTGCCACATGATTCTTCTTCATCTTCAAATCATACATCACTAATACCTGGTACCTTACACTAAAGCTACTGACACTCACTCAGCTACTCCAAAACACTTGCCTCTCATGGTCTTTCTTCTTGATCAGGAGTATAAGCACCAATAATCATCCATCTCTCTCCATCTACTTTCAGTTTTACCCACATCAATCTAGAATTTACTTTCTTACACTTAATCACCCACTCCCACAACTCTTGCTTCAGGAGTAGTGCTACTCCTTCCGTAGCTCTTGTTCTTTCACCAACTCCTGACTTTACTTCCAAGACTTTTCCAATCCATTCTTCCCCTTTACCCTTGAGCTTCGTTTCACTCAGAGCCAGAACATCCAGGTTTCTTTCCTCAAATATATTACTTATATCTCCTTTCTTCTCATTTTGGTTGCATTCACACATATTCAGACACCCCAATCTCAGCCTTCAAGGAGGATGACACTCCCTGCTTGACTCCTTCTGTTTCCCTTTTTAGAAATTGAAATTCAAGAAGCGGAGGGTTTCCAGCCCCCTGCTTCTGCCCCTTTAGTCTCCTTCTATGAAACATGGTTAATACATGGGATGTATTCTTTCTCCCCATTACTTTGGGGGGGGGAAACACTCTTAGTTGGAAATCTAAATTCTCCTCAGATTGTTGGATAATTTGCTCTAGTATTCTTCAATAACAGCTACTAGTTTTACTTTAGAGGATGGTTTAAGTCCTACAACAATGTCTGAATTAGAAATGAAGAGCATGGATGCAGTTACAGGAGTATACCAAAACTAATATATCAAAACTAGATCAACAAAGAAAAGACTAGAGATAAAAGGAAAAAAGAAAGAAAAAATGGCTAGACATGAAAACACCAGACAACAAATGTTGAAGGATGCTATGGTGATGGAACAAGATCAGAGGATAACACAACTAGAGCTAGAGTTAAGAAAACTGAGGAAGCATTTTAAATATTATGAAAGAGGTCATTAGGCTAGGAAGGAACATTAACACAGTTTAGTAGAGGGGTTCAGGAGATACCAAATTAGAGGAAAGAAGATGAAGCTATTAAAAAGGTGAAGTGTGATGTGTTCTCTCTAGATGTGCTACACAATAAAATGGTCATGGAATTGCAGGAGCATTACCAGTAGACTTTCACATACAGGAAAGGACAGAAGTGCACAATGACTGTAATGGAATAATATCGAAAGCTACACACACACACACACACACACACACACACACTCACACACACACACACACGGAGACTGATGAAAGTAGAGGGCAGAGCATATTAGGGGCAAATTCGGAAGCAGGTCAACAAAGCATTAAGAGTGAGGGTAAGGTCAGATGTACCCAAGGAACTGAGCAAAGCAGTTGAAAAAGTAATATGCTTTGATAGGGATGAAGCAATCAAGGAAGTATATGGGTTAGTTAATGGAAGTTTTACAAAAGTATGGAGAATGCAGTACTAGTGCTTGCTAGCCAAAAGAGAGATTATGAAATTGGAGTCACAGAGGTTGACTTTACCAAACAAAGGGATCCAGCTGAAAAATGTGTGGTACCAAAATTGGAAAGATTTGTAAAGTAAGAGGTTGATAGATGTAAATCACTGATTACTTTTGGATTGGAAGATCATATACCAGACAAGGAAGAAAGGGAAAAGAAGGAAATGCATAATACAAGATTGCTGGAGGCCATGGGGTTGCCAGAAGTGACTTGCGTGATAAGTAAAGGAGAAGAATGGGAGCTTATAACGAAGACGAAGAGGGGTGAACAGTTACAGTCATATTTGACTTGAAGTCAGGAGCCAAGTTGTTCTTAAAAAGCTAAGAATCTTGAAAGCATAATGGAATTCAGCGGGATATTCATCACGTATGATAGATCTAAGGAAGAGAGAAAATCATAGTATAGTCGGAAGACAAAAAGGTGGAAACTCCACTCATGGCAGAAGACTTAGCAGCCCTACTAAAACTGCACAGAGGACAGGAGCGTTAGATGTTAATGTCAGACTGAAAGTACTGCATTAAATTGCTGATGGGTTAATAGTCAGGGTTAAAGAATTGGAATTCAAGGACTGTATAAGTAAAAGTCATGGAAACTAAGCTTACTAAAGATAAAAGTTCTCACCTGTTCTGCCCAGAGAGATATATGGTAGCAAGAAAGGAAAGAGAAGGCAAATGAGGGGTAGGATTAGCCTTTTTAATAAAGGAGAGCCTAAAGTTTCAAGTAGTGGAAGATGGCCCATTCTGACAATACATATATGGAATGGTAACTGTAGGGAAAAAGAGCACAGTAGTGGTATTAGTATATAATCTTCAAAAAAATTGCAATGTCCTGGCACAAATACATAATAAGATTGTAAAGTATTCATAAGGGGGAATTTCACTTATAAAGAGAAAGACTGGGAAAATTTGGATTCTCATTGTCACAGAGAGTCATGAAGACGCATGATTAAAAGAGTAAGAACAGGAAAATTTCCAGTACCAGCATGTTACAGAATGCTCTATAATGAGAGGGATTGATACACCATTATTGCTAGACCTTGTCTTCACTCATACTAGCAAGGATACTAATAATATCATCTATGACACAACAGCTGGAAGAAGTATTAATGCAATGCTCAAGTTTGAATCTGTGGTAAAAGAGGACACTCAAAGAGTAGAAGTAAAACCAGAAATATAGGAGATAAAATCCTGGAAACCACACAAACCTCAATAATTTCTACAATAATGTAGATTGGGAGATGGAATTCAGAGGCCAGGAACCAGAGTGTTGTATTGAGAGGTTCTATGAAATTTACAATAAAGGAGTAGAGGCATGGGTAACTCAAACCTCAAATACAGAGGGAACAGTAAGAAAGAGAAAGGAGTGGTTTAACAAAAGATGCCATGAAGCAAAGGAGCTTTGAGATGTGCAGTGGTGAAAATACAGACAGAACACTCGCTAACTAGCATTTGCAAGGTATAAGAGAGGATGGGAAAAGTATAGCAAGATAAAAAAAAATGGCAACAGGAATGTGTGAAAGAAGAAAGCTGAGAGTAAATGTGAATAAGAGCAAAGTTATTAGGTACAGTAGGGTTGAGGGACAAGTCAATTGGGAGGTAAGTTTGAATGGAGAAAAACTGGAGGAAGTGAAGTGTTTTAGATATCTGGGAGTGGATTTGGCAGCAGATGGAACCATGGAAGCAGAAGTGAATCATAGGGTGGGGGAGGGGGCGAAAGTTCTGGGAGTATTGAAAAATGTGTGGAAGTCAAGAAAGTTATCTTGGAATGCAAAAATGGGTATGTTTGAAGAAATAGCAGTTCCAACAATGTTTTATGGTTGCGGAGGAGGGTGGATGCGCTGGAAATGAGATGTTTGAGGACAATATGTGGTGTGAGGTGGTTTGATCGAGTAAGTAATGAAAGGGTAAGAGAGATGTGTGGTAATAAAAAGTGTGTGGTTGAGAAAGCAGAAGAGGGTGTTTTGAAATGGTTTGGTCACATGGAAAGAATGAGTGAGGAGAGATTGATCAAGAGGATATATTTGTCAGAGGTGGAGGGAACGAGGAGAAGTGGGAGACCAAATTGGAGGTGGAAAGATGGAGTGAAAAAGATTTTGAGTGATCGGGGTCTGAACATGCAGGAGGGTGAAAGGCGTGCAAGGAATAGAGTGAATTGGAACGATGTGGTATACTGGGGTTGACGTGCTGTCAATGGAGTGAACCAGGGCATGTGAAGTGTCTGAGGTAAACCATGGAAAGTTATGTGGGGCCTGGATGTGGAAAGGGAGCAGTGGTTTCGATGCATTATACATACAGCTAGAGACTGAGTGTGAACAAATGTGGCCTTTGTTGTCTTTTCCTAGCGCTACCTCGCACAAATGCGGGGGGAGGGGGTTGTCGTTTCATGTAAGGCAGGGTGGCGACGGGAATGAATAAGGGCAGACATGAATTATGTACATGTATATATATGTATAAGTCTGTGTCAAAAACACCATGCATGAAAACTATCACTCCATTAACACAACTATAAACATTTACTTCCCCTTTAAAAGTTCTGGGGAAGTCTGTCTCGATACACTGCGGCGAGGCGACGCGACGCTGACACAATCACAGTCACAATTACACTTCTGCCTCCTCAAGTCAATCTCTCAGCCACAGTGCAGGCCTTCATCGTCGAAATCGGTCTTCTGGAGGTTACCGTTGTCGATGGGTGTGACCATGTCCTTGCAAGAAAATAGTGAAGTTGGAGAAAAATGTAGCTTAGACATTGAAGCTTATTGATACAGTGGTGAAATTGATGAGAACTGCTATTGACGTTTGTGTGAATAAATTGTACATTTCCTTTTCCATAGCCAGAGGTTGAACCATTATGTGACATTAATTTTTTTCATTCATTTCAAGCTAAAAGTTTGTTTTATAAATTTTTTCTTACATTTTTCATATGTGTATATATATGTATGTGTGTGTGTGTGTGTGTATGTGCGTATGTATGTGTATGTGTGTGTGTGTGTATATGTATATATATATGTATATTATCCCTGGGGATAGGGGTGAAAGAATACTTCCCACGTATTCCTCGCGTGTCGTAGAAAGCGACTAGAGGGGACGGGAGCGGGGGGCCGGAAATCCTCCCCTCCTTGTATTAACTTTCTAAAATGGGAAACAGAAGAAGGAGTCACGCGGGGAGTGATCATCCTCCTCGAAGGCTCAGAGTGGGATGCCTAAATGTGTGTGGATGTAACCAAGATGTGAAAAAAGGAGAGATAGGTAGTATGTTTGAGGAAAGGAACCTGGATGTTTTGGCTCTAAGTGAAACGAAGCTCAAGGGTAAAGGGGAAGAGTGGTTTGGAAATGTCTGGGGAGTGAAGTCAGGGGTTAGTGAGAGGACAAGAGCAAGGGAAGGAGTAGCAATACTCCTGAAACAGGAGTTGTGGGAGTATGTGATAGAATGCAAGAAAGTAAATTCTCGATTAATATGGGTAAAACTGAAAGTTGATGGAGAGAGGTGGGTGATTATTGGTGCATATGCACCTGGGCATGAGAAGAAAGATCATGAGAGGCAAGTGTTTTGGGAGCAGCTAAATGAGTGTGTTAGCGGTTTTGATGCACGAGACCGGGTTATAGTGATGGGTGATTTGAATGCAAAGGTGAGTAATGTGGCAGTTGAGGGAATAATTGGTATGCATGGGGTGTTCAGTGTTGTAAATGGAAATGGTGAAGAGCTTGTAGATTTATGTGCTGAAAAAGGACTGATGATTGGGAATACCTGGTTTAAAAAGCGAGATATACATAAGTATACTTATGTAAGTAGGAGAGATGGCCAGAGAGCGTTATTGGATTACGTGTTAATTGACAGGCGCGCGAAAGAGAGACTTTTGGATGTTAATGTGCTGAGAGGTGCAACTGGAGGGATGTCTGATCATTATCTTGTGGAGGCTAAGGTGAAGATTAGTATGGGTTTTCAGAAAAGAGGAGTGAATGTTGGGGTGAAGAAGGTGGTGAGAGTAAGTGAGCTTGGGAAGGAGACCTGTGTGGGGAAGTACCAGGAGAGACTGTGTACAGAATGGAAAAAGGTGAGAACAATGGAAGTAAGGGGAGTGGGGGAGGAATGGGATGTATTTAGGGAATCAGTGATGGATTGCGCAAAAGATGCTTGTGGCATGAGAAGAGTGGGAGGTGGGCTGTTTAGAAAGGGTAGTGAGTGGTGGGATGAAGAAGTAAGAGTATTAGTGAAAGAGAAGAGAGAGGCATTTGGACGATTTTTGCAGGGAAAAAATGCAATTGAGTGGGAGAAGTATAAAAGAAAGAGACAGGAGGTCAAGAGAAAGGTGCAAGAGGTGAAAAAAAGGGCAAATGAGAGTTGGGGTGAGAGACTATCAGTAAATTTTAGGGAGAATAAAAAGATGTTCTGGAAGGAGGTAAATAGGGTGCGTAAGACAAGGGAGCAAATGGGAACTTCAGTGAAGGGCGCAAATGGGGAGGTGATAACAAGTAGCGGTGATGTGAGAAGGAGATGGAATGAGTATTTTGAAGGTTTGTTGAATGTGTCTGATGACAGAGTGGCAGATATAGGGTGTTTTGGTCGAGGTGGTGTGCAAAGTGAGAGGGTTAGGGAAAATGATTTGGTAAACAGAGAAGAGGTAGTAAAAGCTTTGCGGAAGATGAAAGCCGGCAAGGCAGCAGGTGTGGATGGTATTGCAGTGGAATTTATTAAAAAAGGGGGTGACTGTATTGTTGACTGGTTGGTAAGGTTATTTAATGTATGTATGACGCATGGTGAGGTGCCTGAGGATTGGCGGAATGCGTGCATAGTGCCATTGTACAAAGGCAAAGGGGATAAGAGTGAGTGCTCAAATTACAGAGGTATAAGTTTGTTGAGTATTCCTGGTAAATTATATGGGAGGGTATTGATTGAGAGGGTGAAGGCATGTACAGAGCATCAGATTGGGGAAGAGCAGTGCGGTTTCAGAAGTGGTAGAGGATGTGTGGATCAGGTGTTTGCTTTGAAGAATGTATGTGAGAAATACTTAGAAAAGCAAATGGATTTGTATGTAGCATTTATGGATCTGGAGAAGGCATATGATAGAGTTGATAGAGATGCTCTGTGGAAGGTATTAAGAATATATGGTGTGGGAGGCAAGTTGTTAGAAGCAGTGAAAAGTTTTTATCGAGGATGTAAGGCATGTGTACGTGTAGGAAGAGAGGAAAGTGATTGGTTCTCAGTGAATGTAGGTTTGCGGCAGGGGTGTGTGATGTCTCCATGGTTGTTTAATTTGTTTATGGATGGGGTTGTAAGGGAGGTAAATGCAAGAGTCCTGGAAAGAGGGGCAAGTATGAAGTCTGTTGGGGATGAGAGAGCTTGGGAAGTGAGTCAGTTGCTGTTCGCTGATGATACAGCGCTGGTGGCTGATTCATGTGAGAAACTGCAGAAGCTGGTGACTGAGTTTGGTAAAGTGTGTGGAAGAAGAAAGTTGAGAGTAAATGTGAATAAGAGCAAGGTTATTAGGTACAGTAGGGGTGAGGGTCAAGTCAATTGGGAGGTGAGTTTGAATGGAGAAAAACTGGAGGAAGTGAAGTGTTTTAGATATCTGGGAGTGGATCTGTCAGCGGATGGAACCATGGAAGCGGAAGTGGATCATAGGGTGGGGGAGGGGGCGAAAATTTTGGGAGCCTTGAAAAATGTGTGGAAGTCGAGAACATTATCTCGGAAAGCGAAAATGGGTATGTTTGAGGGAATAGTGGTTCCAACAATGTTGTATGGTTGCGAGGCGTGGGCTATGGATAGAGATGTGCGCAGGAGGATGGATGTGCTGGAAATGAGATGTTTGAGGACAATGTGTGGTGTGAGGTGGTTTGATCGAGTAAGTAACGTAAGGGTAAGAGAGATGTGTGGAAATAAAAAGAGCGTGGTTGAGAGAGCAGAAGAGGGTGTTTTGAAATGGTTTGGGCACATGGAGAGAATGAGTGAGGAGAGATTGACCAAGAGGATATATGTGTCGGAGGTGGAGGGAACGAGGAGAAGAGGGAGACCAAATTGGAGGTGGAAAGATGGAGTGAAAAAGATTTTGTGTGATCGGGGCCTGAACATGCAGGAGGGTGAAAGGAGGGCAAGGAATAGAGTGAATTGGAGTCATGTGGTATACAGGGGTTGACGTGCTGTCAGTGGATTGAATCAAGGCATGTGAAGCGTCTGGGGTAAACCATGGAAAGCTGTGTAGGTATGTATATCTGCGTGTGTGGACGTGTGTATGTACATGTGTATGGGGGGGGGGGTTGGGCCATTTCTTTCGTCTGTTTCCTTGCGCTACCTCGCAAACGCGGGAGACAGCGACAAAGTATAAAAAAAAAAAAAAAAAAAAAAAAGTCTGTGTGTGTGTATATATGTATAGGTTGAGATGTACAGGTATGTATATATGCTGTGTGTGGATGTGTATGTATATACATGTGAATGTTGGAAAGGATCACAGTTTTGCGCGTGATCAAGATATTCCTATGAGTCCACGAGGAAAATGAAACACGAAAAGTTCCCAAGTGCACTTTCGTGTAATAATCACATCATCAGGGTAGACACAAGAGAGGAATATAACAGTCAGTTGATATACATCGAAGAGACGAAGCTAGGACGCCATTTGGTAAACATGTGATTATCCAAAACATACAACGAGCGTGTATGTTTTGGACAATCACATGTTTACCAAATGGCATCCTAGCTTCGTCTCTTCGATGTATATCAACTGACTATTATATTCCTCTCTTGTGTCTCCCCTGATGATGTGATTATTACACGAAAGTGCACTTGGGAACTTTTCGTGTTTCATTTTCCTCGTGGACTCATAGGAATACATGTGAATGTGGGTGGGTTGGGCCATTCTTTCGTCTGTTTCCTTGTGCTAACTCGCTAACGCGGGAGACAGTGACAAAGTATAATAATATAATATATAAAAAAAAATGGAGAACAAAATACCTTTAAAAAGAATATTGAGGACAGGGCGGCTGAAAATCTAAAATCATTCCATAAAGTCATCAAAGACCAGTTGTCAAATCAAGATCAGTTAATCAAGGGAGGGGATTCAAAAGAAAATATATCTTCTTTTATGAAGCAAGAAACTAAATAGCAAGTTCAAGAAAATTTCACAGTGGAAGACACTATAGCCCCAATATCAGTGAGACAATGGGGAAGGAGGTTTCCAAAATCACTGAGGTATTTAGGAAAGTTATTAACAGTACTACAAGGCCTTGACCCATACAAGGCTCATGATCTTGATGAAATTTCATCTTATGTGCTCAAAAAGTGCGCAGATATGCTTGATAGATTACATGAATTACTTACTGTTCAAGATGTCACAGGAGAGAGACATAGTGCCATGGGATTGGAAAATGGCAAATGTCATGCCTATGTATAACAAAGGAGACTTGGAACAGGCACTGAACTATAAACCTGTCTCACTAAAGACTGTGGTAAGGTTTTGGAAAAGATTATTAGAAAGCAAGTTGATGACTTTCTAAGAGGAGAAATTTCCTTTGTGAGACAGCATTGTTTAAGGGAAAGGAAGTCATATGCAATTAACCTCTTTAGAGTTTTACTAGAGATTGAGATCAGTCCTGGACAAAAGGGAAGGTGGCTTGATAGACTATTTGTATCTGGACTACCAGATGGCATTTGACACTGTACTACAGAGGAGACTGATTAGGAAGCTGGATGACCAAGCAGGAATATGGGGAATTCTTTCATTGGACAGATTATTTCAGTGAGAGGGAACATTTGATGCATGTCAGAGAAACCTTTTCCAAATGGATTGAGGTGACTAGCAGAGTGCCACAGGGTTCAGTTCTTTATTAGTAACTTGCCTGAAGGTATGGAATCACACCTGAATATGTTTGCAGATAATGCATAGGTCATGAGGGAAGTGAAAGTGGGGAAGAATGCATCAGCTAACAGGGGGATCTAAACTCACTCCAAAGATGGCTTGAAATGTGGTTGATGAAATTCAACCTGAGCAAATGTAAAGTAACAAGGATGGAACAGAGTTAAAGATGACCTCAATGTAAATATTATCTTCTAAGAAATAAGCTTCAGGATTTAGCGTGTGAGAGGGAATTGAAAGCAGAAATCATCCATAACCTGTGACCAAAGTCCCACATTAGGACAGTTAAAAAGATGAATTGTTTGCTGGCAAAGATCAAATAGCTTTTAAGTATGAAGATAAAGAAATATTCAGCAAGCTATTCATATCCTACAAATGGCCAAAACTAGAATATGCTTATTTTGGTCACTGAACCTGAAGAAGCACAAAGAGCTCACAGAAGGTCCAGAAAAGGGCAACGAGGATGGTACCTGAGTTACAGGTAGGTAGTAGTTGGTAGGCAGCCAGTAACCAGGGAAGTTTATTGCCATCACTACCCGCCTGAGTATCAGGAGGGTTAGTAGCAGCTGCAATGTGAGCCAGCACTTCAGTGGTTGCCAAGGTGCACTACTCTGACCCAGGTAGCAGTCTTTTCTTTCTGCCTCACCCACAAGAGGAGTACTGGCATTGTGTCCACAAACATACAATCTCTCATTGTCCCACATAATACCTGCAAACACTTAACTCATATAGCTCATTCTTTCTAGTTCTAATTTTTTCTGCAGTCAGCACTAAATAAAAGTAGTAAGTTGGAGCAATAAAAGAAAGTAGAAGGTAAGAACATTAGGTAGAAGTAGTAGGTGGGAACAATAGGCGGGAACATTAGGTAGAAGAAGTAAATAGGAACATTAGGTTGGAGCCTCTGCAAACACTGCATTGGAGTTGCCCTCTGCCAGTGGCCTGTTAAGGATGGGACACTAAAGGCTAAGAAGTAGCACTAGAGTTCACTAGTTATGGAGACTATTGCTATGTCCACCCACTTGTGGGAGTTCCAGGAAGGAACAGGCTCAAAGATATAGATAAACGGATAGATAGAAGCTACAAGGAAAGACTGAAGGCTTTAGAATCACCCACCTTGGAGGAAAGAAGACTTAGGGGTGACTAATCACAACCTTTAAGATTTTAAAAGAGAATGGCAAAATGGACAGTATTTTGCGAGATGTAAGGATAGAGCAACTGGAGGACATAACATGAAATTAAGAAACTTGTAAATAAGGGTATAATATAATGATTATATAGTATAAGAGTGGTGGATGAATTGTACAGGTTGATTGCCCTCAATCAGTTAATGTAGACGTCATACAGAAATTCAAGAGAATTTATGGTTAGAGGGTGTTTAAGAGATGGGGCCAAAAGATTGCAAAACTCCCTCACAAATAGGTAACAACCATGACAAAACATAATGCACTTTTTTCATACATATTCGCTATATGACAGAGATAAACTACCATCATTCCAATTCATGTTCTTTCGGGCATTACATATCAGCACTCCAGAATCTATTGATGAATTTGAGAAGATATATTCCATTGGATCCTTGTTAAGGTATCCTAGATCTTTCATGTATAAATCTCTTAAGCTGGCAAAGAAATGATTTTATAGAGGTAAACCCAAACCTCCCCTTGTTACTAAGAATCTTTTAGTTCTCCCTTTTAGCAATAATTCTACACTATTTCCCAGGTAACATAAAACCCTTTAATGTATATGATAGCCTTTAGCAGTAACAATAACGAATATCTTAAAAAAAAATTGCCAAAAAATGTGGGCTGTGTTTACAGAATCACTGGTAAAGCTGTAATATATTCATACTGGGCAGACTTGTAAGGATCTTTATGTAAGACTTAAGCAATATCAATACAATATAAGAACAGGACAAGAATCAAATGCCTCATTTAACGATGTCAAAAATAATGATCACTGTACTGACTTGAGTAATGCCATCTCAGTTATTAACTCTAACTCTTGTACCACGAGGATTATAACTGAATATTCTATTAATAAATACACAAAGAATTGTAACATTAATATTAGTGAAGGTCTATACAAATTAGATAGCTTTATTGCTGATTAAATTCATAAACAGTTCCCTTTCTTGTCCTCATAAGTTTTATGATATGCATGTTGCCAGACTTGAACGCACCCGACTTCCATTCAGGTAGTTTCCTCTTTAACAAGTGGCCTCCTAGCTACATCTGTATATCAGCTGACTGTCATATTTCTTCTTTTTTATGCCCCCTGATGTGTTCATTACACAGAAATGCACTTCGGAACTTATCGTGTTTCATTTCCCTGTGGTTAAGAAAGGAATTTAACTTATCATGTGCTAAATTGTAATCTTTTCCAATATTTTAACTTTCTAAAAGGGGAAACAGAAGAAGGAGTCACGCGGGGAGTGCTCATCCTCCTCGAAGGCTCAGATTGGGGTGTCTAAATGTGTGTGGATGTAACCAAGATGAGAAAAAAGGAGAGATAGGTAGTATGTTTGAGGAAAGGAACCTGGATGTTTTGGATCTGAGTGAAACGAAGCTCAAGGGTAAAGGGGAAGAGTGGTTTGGGAATATCTTGGGAGTAAAGTCAGGGGTTAGTGGGAGGACAAGAGCAAGGGAAGGAGTAGCACTACTCCTGACACAGGAGTGGTGGGAGTATGTAATAGAGTGTAAGAAAGTAAACTCGAGATTGATACGGGTAAAACTGAAAGTGGATGGAGAGAGATGGGTGATTATTGGTGCATATGCACCTGGGCATGAGAAGAAAGATCATGAGAGGCAAGTGTTTTGGGAGCAGGTGAGTGAGTGTGTTAGTAGTTTTGATGCACGAGACTGGGTTATAGTGATGGGTGATTTTAATGCAAAGATGAGTAATGTGGCAGTTGAGGGAATAATTGGTATACCTGGGGTGTTCAGTGTTGTAAATGGAAATGGTGAAGAGCTTTTAGATTTATGTGCTGAAAAAGGACTGGGGATTGGAAACAACTGGTTTAAAAAGAGAGATATACATAAGTATACATATGTAAGTAGGAGAGATAGCCAGAGAGCATTATTGGATTACGTGTTAATTGACAGGCGCGCAAAAGAGAGACTTTTGGATGTTAATGTGCTGAGAGGTGCAACTGGAGGGATGTCTGATCATTATCTTGTGGAGGCGAAGGTGAAGATTTTTAGAGGTTTTCAGAAAAGAATAGAGAATGTTGGGTTAAAAGAGTGGTGAGAGTAAGTGAGCTTGGGAAGGAGACTTTGTGTGAGGAAGTACCAGGAGAGACTGAGTACAGAATGGAAAAAGGTGAGAACAAAGGAGGTAAGGGGAGTGGGGGAGGAATGGGATGTATTTAGGGAAGCAGTGATGGCTTGTGCAAAAGATGCTTGTGGCATGAGAAGTGTGGGAGGTGGGCAGATTAGAAAGGGTAGTGAGTGGTGGGATGAAGAAGTAAGATTATTAGTGAAAGAGAAGAGAGAGGCATTTGGACAATTTTTGCAGGGAAATAATGCAAATGAGTGGGAGATGTATAAAAGAAAGAGGCAGAAGGTCAAGAGAAAGGTGCAAGAGGTGAAAAAGAGGGCAAATGAGAGTTGGGGTGAGAGAGTATCATTAAATTTTAGGGAGGATAAAAAATGTTCTAGAAGGAGGTAAATAAAGTGTTTAAGACGAGGGAACAAATGGAAACTTCAGTGAAGGGGGCTAATGAGGAGGTGATAACAAGTAGTGGTGATGTGAGAAGGAGATGGAGTGAGTATTTTGAAGGTTTGTTGAATGTGTTTGATGATAGAGTGGCAGATATAGGGTGTTTTGGTTGAGGTGATGTGCAAAGTGAGAGGGTTAGGGAAAATGATTTGGTAAACAGAGAAGAGGTAGTGAGGGCTTTGCAGAAGATGAAAGCCGGCAAGGCAGCAGTTTGGATGGTATTGCAGTGGAATTTATTAAAAAAAGGGGTGACTGTATTGTTGAATGGTTGGTAAGGTTATGTAATGTATTTATTACTTATTGTGAGGTGCCTGAGGATTGGCGGAACGCTTGCATAGTGCCATTGTACAAAGGCAAAGGGGATAAAAGTGATTGTTCAAATTACAGAGGTATAAGTTTGTTGAGTATTCCTGGGAAATTATATGGGAGGGTATTGATTGAGAGGGGGAAGGCATGTACAGAGCATCTGATTGGGGAAGAGCAGTGTGGTTTCAGAAGTGGTAGAGGATGTGTGGATCAGGTGTTTGCTTTGAAGAATGTATGTGAGAAATACTTACAAAAGCAAATGGATTTGTATGTAGCATTTATGGATCTGGAGAAGGCATACGATAAAGTTGATAGAGATGCTCTGTGAAAGGCATTAAGAATATATGGTGTGGGAGGCAAGGTGTGGGAGGCAAGTTGTTAGAAGCAGTGAAAAGTTTTTATCGAGGATGTAAGGCATGTGTACGTGTAGAAACAGAGGAAAGTGATTGGTTCTCAGTGAATGTAGGTTGGCGGAAGGGGTGTGTGATGTCTCCATGGTTGTTTAATTTGTTTATGGATGGGGTTGTTAGGGAGGTGAATGCAAGAGTTTTGGAAAGAGGGGCAAGTATGCAGTCTGTTGTGGATGAGAGAGCTTGGGAAGTGAGTCAGTTGTTGTCGCTGATGATACAGCGCTGGTGGCTGATTCGTGTGAGAAACTGCAGAAGCTGGTGACTGAGTTTGGTAAAGTGTGTGAAAGAAGAAAGCTCAGAGTAAATGTGAATAAGAGCAAGGTCATGAAGTACAGTAGGGTTGAGGGACAAGTCAGTTGGGAGGTAAGTCTGAATGGAGAAAAACTGGAGGAAGTGAAGTGTTTTAGATATCTGGGAGTGGATTTGGCAGTGGATGGAACCATGGAAGCAGAAGTGAATCATAGGGTGGGGAGGGGG
Organism: Panulirus ornatus; assembly: GCF_036320965.1. Lineage (NCBI taxonomy): Eukaryota > Metazoa > Arthropoda > Malacostraca > Decapoda > Palinuridae > Panulirus > Panulirus ornatus. The sequence continues at coordinate 41,348,825 of NC_092243.1, read as the reverse complement.
CGAAAGTTCTGGGAGCGTTGAAGAATGTTTGGAAGTCGAGAACATTATCTCGGAAAGCAAAAATGGGTATGTTTGAAGGAATAGTGGTTCCAACAATGTTATATGGTTGTGAGGCGTGGGCTATAGATAGAGTTGTGTAGAGGAGGGTGGATGTGCTGGAATTGAGATGTCTGAGGATAATATGTGGTGTGAGGTGGATTGATCGAGTAAGTAATAACAGGGTATGAGAGATGTGTGGTAATAAAAAGAGTGTGGTTGAGAGAGCGGAAGAGGGTGTTTTGAAATGGTTTGGTCACATGGAGAAAATGAGTGAGGAAAGATTGACCAAGAGGATATATGTGTCAGAGGTGGAAGGAACGAGAGGAGAAGTGGGAGACCAAATTGGAAGTGGAAAGATGGAGTGAAAAAATTTTGAGTGATCTGGGCCTGAACATGCAGGAGGGTGAAAGGCATGCAAAGAATACAGTGAATTGGAATGATTTGGTTTACCGGGGTCGACGTGCTGTCAATGGATTGAACCAGGGCATGTGAAGCGTCTGAGGTAAACCATGAAAAGTTTTGTGGGGCCTGGATGTGGAAAGGGAGCTGTGGTTTCAGTGCATTATACACGACAGGTAGAGACTGAGTGTGAACGAATGTGGCCTTTGTTGTCTTTTCCAAGCACTACATCGCACACATGCAGGGGGAGGGGGTTGTTATTTCACATGTGGCATGGTGGCAATGACAATGAATGAGGGCAGACAGTATGACTTATGTACACGTGTATATATGTATATGTCTGTGGGTGTATATATATGTATACATTCAGATGTATAGGTATGTAGATTTGTGTGTGTGGACGTGAATGTGTATATACATGTGTATGTGGATGGGTTGGGCCATTCTTTTGTCTGTTTCATTGCGCTACCTCGCTAACGCGGGAGACAGCTACAAAGTATAGTAATATAATAAAAAATAATAATTATTATACCCAATCACTGTTTCATGCATCAGTAAGGTAGCACAAGGAAACAGACGAGGAATGGCCCAACCACCTACATACTGGAGACAGCGACAATCAAAATAAAATAAACAAATAAATAAATATATATATATATATATATATATATATATATATATATATATATATATATATATATATATATATATATATATATGTATGGTTGCGAGGCGTGGGCTATGGATAGAGTTGTGCGCAGGAGGATGGATGTGCTGGAAATGAGATGTTTGAGGACAATGTGTGGTGTGAGGTGGTTTGATCGAGTGAGTAACGTAAGGGTAAGAGAGATGTGTGGAAATAAAAAGAGCGTGGTTGAGAGAGCAGAAGAGGGTGTTTTGAAGTGGTTTGGGCACATGGAGAGGATGAGTGAGGAAAGATTGACCAAGAGGATATATGTGTCGGAGGTGGAGGGAACAAGGAGAAGAGGGAGACCAAATTGGAGGTGGAAAGATGGAGTGAAAAAGATTTTGTGTGATCGGGGCCTGAACATGCAGGAGGGTGAAAGGAGGGCAAGGAATAGAGTGAATTGGAGCGATGTGGTATACCGGGGTTGACGTGCTGTCAGTGGATTGAAGCAGGGCATGTGAAGCGTCTGGGGTAAACCATGGAAAGCTGTGTAGGTATGTATATTTGCGTGTGTGGACGTATGTATATACATGTGTATGGGGGGGGGGGTTGGGCCATTTCTTTCGTCTGTTTCCTTGCGCTACCTCGCAAACGCGGGAGACAGACAAAGTATAATAATAATAATAAAAATATATATATATATATATATATATATATATATATATATATATATATATATATACATATGATGTCTCCATGGTTGTTTAATTTGTTTATGGATGGGGTTGTTAGGGAGGTGAATGCAAGAGTTTTGGAAAGAGGGGCAAGTATGAAATCTGTTGGGGATGAGAGAGCTTGGGAAGTGAGTCAGTTGTTGTTCGCTGATGATACAGCGCTGGTGGCTGATTCATGTGAGAAACTGCAGAAGCTGGTGACTGAGTTTGGTAAAGTGTGTGAAAGAAGAAAGTTAAGAGTAAATGTGAATAAGAGCAAGGTTATTAGGTACAGTAGGGTTGAGGGTCAAGTCAATGGGGAGGCAAGTTTGAATGGAGAAAAACTGGAGGAAGTAAAGTGTTTTAGATATCTGGGAGTGGATCTGGCAGCGGATGGAACCATGGAAGCGGAAGTGGATCATAGGGTGAGGGAGGGGGCGAAAATTCTGGGAGCCTTGAAGAATGTGTGGAAGTCGACAACATTATCTCGGAAAGCAAAAATGGGTATGTTTGAAGGAATAGTGGTTCCAACAATGTTGTATGGTTGCGAGGTGTGGGCTATCGATAGAGTTGTGTGCAGGAGGATGGATGTGCTGGAAATGAGATGTTTGAGGACAATGTGTGGTGTGAGATGGTTTGATCGAGTAAGTAACGTAAGGGTAAGAGAGATGTGTGGAAATAAAAAGAGCGTGGTTGAGAGAGCAGAAGAGGGTGTTTTGAAATGGTTCGGACACATGGAGAGAATGAGTGAGGAAAGATTGTCCAAGAGGATATATGTGTCGGAGGTGGAGGGAACGAGGAGAAGTGGGAGACCAAATTGGAGGTGGAAAGATGGAGTGAAAAAGATTTTGAGTGATCGGGGCCTGAACATGCAGGAGGGTGAAAGGAGGGCAAGGAATAAAGTGAATTGGATCGATATGGTATACCGGGGTTCACGTGCTGTCAGTGGATTGAATCAGGGCATGTGAAGCGTCTGGGGTAAACCATGGAAAGCTGTGTAGGTATGTATATTTGCGTGTGTGGACGTATGTATTTACATGTGTATGGGGGTGGGTTGGGCCATTTCTTTCGTCTGTTTCCTTACGCTACCTCACAAACGCGGGAGACAGCAAAAAAAAAAAAAAAAAAAAAAAAAAAAAAAATTTTATATATATATTTTTTTTTATATCCCTTGGGATAGGGGAGAAAGAATACTTCCCACGTATTCCCTGCGTGTCGTAGAAGGTGACTAAAAGGGGAGGGAGCGGGTGGCTGGAAATCCTCCCCTCTCTTTTTTTTTTTTTTTTCCATAAGAAGGAACAGAGAGGGGGGCGAGGTGAGGATTTTCCCTCTAAGGCCCAGTCCTCTGTTCTTAACGCTACCTTGCAAACGCGGGAAATTGCGAATAGTATGAAAAAAAAATATATTTATCTTATTTATTATTTATTTAGCTTTGTCGCTGTCTCCCACGTTTGCGAGGTAGCGCAAGGAAACAGACGAAAGAAATGGCCCAACCCACCCCCATACACAATGTATATACATACACGTCCACACACACAAATATACATACCTATACATCTCAATGTACACATATATATACACACACAGACACATACATACATACCCATGCACACAATTCACACTGTCTGCCTTTATTCATTCCCACCGCCACCTCGCCACACATGGAATACCATCCCCCTCCCCCCTCATGTGTGCGAGGTAGCACTAGGAAAAGACAACAAAGGCCACATTCGTTCACACTCAGTCTCTAGCTGTCATACAATAATGCCCGAAACCACAGCTCCCTTTCCACATCCAGGCCCCACACAACTTTCCATGGTTTACCCCAGACGCTTCACATGCCCTGATTCAATCCACTGACAGCACGTCAACCCTGGTATACCACATCGATCCAATTCACTCTATTCCTTGCACGCCTTTCACCCTCCTGCATGTTCAGGCCCCGATCACACAAAATCTTTTTCACTCCATCTTTCCACCTCCAATTTGGTCTCCCACTTCTCCTCGTTCCTTCCACCTCCGACACATATATCCTCTTGGTCAATCTTTCCTCACATTCTCTCCATGTGCCCAAACCATTTCAAAACACCCTCTTCTGCTCTCTCAACCACGCTCTTTTTATTTCCACACATCTCTCTTACCCTTACGTTACTTACTCGATCAAACCACCTCACACCACACATTGTCCTCAAACATCTCATTTCCAGCACATCCATCCTCCTGCGCACAACTCTATCCATAGCCCACGCCTCGCAACCATACAACATTGTTGGAACCACTATTCCTTCAAACATACCCATTTTTGCTTTCCGAGATAATGTTCTCGACTTCCACACATTCTTCAAGGCTCCCAGGATTTTCGCGCCCTCCCCCACCCTATGATTCACTTCTGCTTCCATGGATCCATCCGCTGCCAGCTCCACTCCCAGATATCTAAAACACTTTACTTCCTCCAGTTTTTCTCCATTCAAACTTACCTCCCAATTGACTTGACCCTCAACCCTACTGTACCTAATAACCTTGCTCTTATTCACATTTACTCTTAACTTCCTTCTTTCACACACTTTGCCAAACTCAGTCACCAGCTTCTGCAGTTTCTCACATGAATCAGCCACCAGCGCTGTATCATCAGCGAGCAACAACTGACTCACTTCCCAAGCTCTCTCATCCCCAACAGACTTCATTCTTGCCCCTCTTTCCAAAGCTCTTGCATTCACCTCCCTAACAACCCCATCCATAAACAAATTAAACAACCATGGAGACATCACACACCCCTGCCGCAAACCTACATTCACTGAGAACCAATCACTTTCCTCTCTTCCTACACGTACACATGCCTTACATCCTCGATAAAAACTTTTCACTGCTTCTAACAACTTGCCACCCACACCATATATTCTTAATACCTTCCACAGAGCATCTCTATCAACTCTATCACATGTCTTCTCCAGATCCATAAATGCTACATACAAATCCATTTGCTTTTCTAAGTATTTCTCACTTACATTCTTCAAAGCAAACACCTGATCTTACATTCTTCAAAGCAAACAATCTGATGCTCTGTACATGCCTTCACCCTCTCAATCAATACCCTCCCATATATTTTACCAGGAATACTCAACAAACTCATACCTCTGTAATTTGAGCACTCACTCTTATCCCCTTTGCCTTTGTACAATGGCACTATGCACGCATTCTGCCAATCCTCAGGCACCTCACCAAGAGTCATACATACATTAAATAACTTTACCAACCAGTCAACAATACAGTCACCCCCTTATTTAATAAATTCCACTGCAATACAATCCAAACCTGCTGCCTTGCCGGCTTTCATCTTCCGCAAAGCCCTCACTACCTCTTCTCTGTTTACCAAATCATTTTCCCCAACCCTCTCACTTTGCACACCACCTCAACCAAGACACCCTATATCTGCTACTCTATCATCAAACACATTCAATAAACCTTCAAAATACTCACTCCATCTCCTCACATCACCACTACTTGTTATCACCTCCCCATTTGCGCCCTTCACTGAAGTTCCCATTTGCTCCCTTGTCTTACGCACTTTATTTACCTCCTTCCAGAACATCTTTTTATTCTCCCTAAAATTAACTTTTCACCTCTTGCATCTTTCTCTTGACCTCTGTCTCTTTCTTTTATACATCTCCCACTCAATTGCATTTTTTCCCTGCAAAAATCGTCCAAATGCCTCTCTCTTCTCCTTCACTAATACTCTTACTTCTTCATCCCACCACTCACTACCCTTTCTAATCAACCCACCTCCCACGCTTCTCATGCCACAAGCATCTTTTGCGCAATCCATCACTGATTCCCTAAATACATCCTATTTCTCCCCCACTCCCCTTACTTCCATTGTTCTCACCTTTTTCCATTCTGTACTCAGTCTCTCCTGGTACTTCCTCACACAAGTCTCCTTCCCAAGCTCACTAACTCTCACCACCCTCTTCACCCCAACATTCACTCTTCTTTTCTGAAAACCCATACAAATCTTCACCTTAGCCTCCACAAGATAATGATCAGACATCCCTCCAGTTGGACCTCTCAGCACATTTACATCCAAAAGACTCTCTTTCGCGCGCCTGTCAATTAACACTTAATCCAATAACGCTCTCTGGCTATCTCTCCTACTTACATACGTATACTTATGTATATCTCGCTTTTTAAACCAAGTATTCCCAATCACCAGTCCTTTTTCAGCACATAAATCTACAAGCTCTTCACCATTTCCATTTACAACACTGAACACCCCATGTATACCAATTATTCCCTCAACTGCCACATTACTCACCTTTGCATTCAAATAACCCATCACTATAACCCGGTCCCGTGCATCAAAACCACTAACACACTCATTTATCTGCTCCCAAAACACTTGCCTCTCATGATTTTTCTTCTCATGCCCAGGTGCATATGCACCAATAATCACCCATCTCTCTCCATCAACTTTCAGTTTTACCCATATTAATCGAGAATTTACTTTCTTACATTCTATCACATACTCCCACAACTCCTGTCTCAGGAGTACTGCTACTCCTTCCCTTGCTCTTGTCCTCTCACTAACCCCTGACTTTACTTCCAAGACATTCCCAAACCACTCTTCCCCTTTACCCTTGAGCTTCGTTTCACTCAGAGCCAAAACATCCAGGTTCCTTTCCTCAAACATACTACCTCTCTCCTTTTTTCACACCTTGGTTACATCCACACACATTTAGACACCCTAACCTGAGTCTACGAGGAGGATGAGCACTCCCCGCGTGACTCCTTCTGTTTCCCATTTTTTAGAAAGTTAAAAATACAAGTAGGGGAGGATTTCTGGCCCCCCGCTCCCGTCCCCTCTAGTCGACTTCTACGACATGTGAGGAATGCGTGGGAAGTATTCTTTCACCCCTATCCCCAGGGATAATATATATATATATATATATATATATATATATATATATATATATATATATATATATATATATATATATATATATCTATATATATATATATATATACGCACACATACACACATACACACATATATATATATATATATATATATATATATATATATATATATATATATATATATATATATATATATATACACACACACATATACACACATACATATATATATACATATGAAAAACGTAAGAAATAATTTAGAAAACTGAAACTTCTATCTTGAAATGAAATTACAAAAAATGAATGTCACATTATGGTTCAACCTCTGGCTATGGAAAAGGGAAATGTATAATTTATTTACACAAACGTCAATAGTAGTTTTCATCAATTTAACTACTGAATCATACTGCCTGGACCACTTCTCTTATCATGAAACTGGAATATTGGCTTATGATGTTTCTCAATTGTCTTCATTACACAAAGTATAACCATATCTTGGATACATGAGGGTAGGTAGTTGGTCATCCGCCATAATAAAGCCTTGACAGACCAAAAGTTTATCTAGACCTCAACTTTTCCAGTACATTCATGAAAAACACCTTTTTGCTTTCTATCTCTATCCCTTTGAAAAAATGCTCCCTTTGTTCACATTTCAATGAAAGAATAGGTTTCAATGTCTAAGCTACATTCTTTTCCAATTTCACTATTTTCTTGTCAGAGCACCATGTATGAAAACTATCACTCCAGTAACACAACTATAAACATTTACTTTCCCTTTAAAAAAGTTCTGGGGAAGTCTGTCTCGATACACTGCGGGTCACTCTACCACCTGGCGAAGTTTGTGTTGCAATGGTTCTTAATGCACGAAAGTAGTAGCATCACTGCCAGGGAGCTGCCAGGAGAACCTGGACTCCCCCAGCAGCGACGACAATGACTTCTACGACGGCCGACAGCCTGTAGGGCCCGTCGCACGAAGCTGTAGCAAGACTCGTTGGGGCTACTGAGGTCAGAGGAACTTTGGGAGGAAGATGCCGCACCCATGGGGTCTATGGCGCGGGACCGTGTGCGTCGCCGGCCATTTTTGCGGCTCCCATACCTATTGGGGGGGCAGGAGTCACTGTCGCTATGGTTGTGCGCATGGTAGTGCAGGAGGTCATCATCATCAGTGGTGGTGGAATTGAGATCCCTCTCGATGCTGGAGGCCTTGTCATCACTGGAGGACTGTTCAGGTCGGTGCCCCTTTACCAGCACATCCTGGGACTCAAACTTCCTGTGGCGCTGTTCCATGGCCCACACACTTATCATCAAGCGCCCTCCAATCTTGAGGATCCTGGCCAGTTCCCTGAGGGCCCGAACACGCCTTTCAGTGGTGGCAAAATGGTGGATGACAGCAATGTTGAGGGCAGCATCGAAAGGCTCGTCACGGAAAGGTAAAGCTAGGTTGTCGCTTACCATCACCTCATGGTCTCACTCACTGGCTGCGTTTGTAAGGTTGAAACAGCGATCAACACCCACTTTGAACACCTGCTGGTTAATGTGCAAGTACTTGCCGTTACCAAAACCTATGTCGGCCATGATATATATTATCCCTGGGGATAGGGGAGAAAGAATACTTCCCACGCACTCCTCACTTGTCGTAGAAGGCGACTAAAGGGGACGGGAGCGGGGGGGGGCTGCAAACCCTCCCCTCCTTGTATTTTAACTTTCTAAAAGGGGAAACAGAAGAAGGAGTCACGCGAGGAGTGCTCATCCTCCTCGAAGGCGCAGATTGGGGTGTCTAAATGTGTGTGGATGTAACCAAGATGAGAAAAAAGGAGAGATAGGTAGTATGTTTGACGACAGGAACCTGGATGTTTTGGCTCTGAGTGAAACGAAGCTCAGGGGTAAAGGGGAAGAGTGGTTGGGGAATGTCTTGGGAGTAAAGTCAGGGGTTAGTGAGAGGACAAGAGCACGGGAAGGAGTAGCACTACTCCGGAATCAGGAGTTGTGGGAGTATGTGATAGAGTGTAAGAAAGTAAATTCTAGATTGATATGGGTAAAACTGAAAGCTGATGGAGAGAGAAGGGTGATTATTGGTGCATATGCGCCTGGGAATGAGAAGAAAGATCATGAGAGGCAAGTGTTTTGGGAGCAGCTGAATGAGTGTGTTAGTGGTTTTGATGCACAATACCGGGTTATAGTGATGGGTGATTTGAATGCAAAGGTGAGTAATGTGGCAGTTGCGGGAATAATTGAAATACATGGAGTGTTCAGTGTTGTAAATGGAAATGGTGAAGAGCTTGTAGATTTATGTGCTGAAAAAGGAATGGTGATTGGGAATACCTGGTTTAAAAACCGAGATATACATAAGTATACATATGTAAGTAGGAGAGATGGCCAGAGAGCGTTATTGGATTACGTGTTCATTGATAGACGCACGAAAGAAAGACTTTTGGATGTTAATGTGCTGAGAGGTGCAACGGGAGGGATGTCTGATCATTATCTTGTGGAGGCGAAGGTGAAGATTTGTATGGGTTTTCAGAAAAGAAGAGAGAATGTTGGGGTGAAGAGAGTGGTGAGAGTAAGTGAGCTTGGGAAGGAGACTTGTGTGAGGAAGTACCAGGAGAGACTGAGTACAGAATGGAAAAAGGTGAGAACAAAGGAGGTAAGGGGAGTGGGGGAGGAATGGGATGTATTTAGGGAAGCAGTGATGGCTTGCGCAAAAGATGCTTGTGGCATGAGAAGCGTGGGAGGTGGGTTGATTAGAAATGGTAGTGAGTGGTGGGATGAAGAAGTAAGAGTATTAGTGAAAGAGAAGAGAGAGGCATTTGGACGATTTTTTGCAGGGAAAAAATGCAAATGAGTGGAAGAGGTATAAAAGAAAGAGGCAGGAGGTCAAGAGAAAGGTGCAAGAGGTGAAAAAGAGGGCTAATGAGAGTTGGGGTGAGATAGTATCATTAAATTTTAGGGAGAATAAAAAGATGTTTTGGAAGGAGGTAAATAAAGTGCATAAGACAAGGGAAGCAAATGGGAACTTCAGTGAAGGGGGCTAATGGGGAGGTGATAACAAGTAGTGGTGATGTGAGAAGGAGATGGAGTGAGTATTTTGAAGGTTTGTTGAATGTGTTTTATGATAGAATGGCAGATATAGGGTGTTTTAGTCGAGGTGGTGTGCAAAGTGAAAGGGTTAGGGAAAATGATTTGGTAAACAGAGAAGAGGTAGTAAAAGCTTTGCGGAAGATGAAAGCCGGCAAGGCAGCAGGTTTGGATGGTATTGCAGTGGAATTTATTAAAAAATGGGGTGACTGTATTGTTGACTGGTTGGTAAGGTTATTTAACGTATGTACAACTCATGGTGATGTGCCTGAGGATTGGCGGAATGCGTGCATAGTGCCATTGTACAAAGGCAAAGGGGATAAGAGTGAGTGCTCAAATTACAGAGGTATAAGTTTGTTGAGTATTCATGGTAAATCATATGGGAGGGTATTGATTGAGAGGGTTAAGGCATGTACAGAGCATCAGATTGGGGAAGAGCAGTGTGGTTTCAGAAGTGGCAGAGGATGTGTGGATCAGGTGTTTGCTTTGAAGAATGTATGTGAGAAATACTTAGAAAAGCAAATGGATTTGTATGTAGCATTTATGGATCTGGAGAAGGCATATGATAGAGTTGATAGAGATGCTCTGTGGAAGGTATTAAGAATATATGGTGTGGGAGGCAAGTTGTTAGAAGCAGTGAAAAGTTTTTATCGAGGATGTAAGGCATGTGTACGTGTAGGAAGAGAAGAAAGTGATTGGTTCTCAGTGAATGTAGGTTTGCGGCAGGGGTGTGTGATGTCTCCATGGTTGTTTAATTTGTTTATGGATGGGGTTGTTAGGGAGGTGAATGCAAGAGTATTGGAAAGAGGGGCAAGTATGCAGTCTGTTGGGATGAGACAGCTTGGGAAGTGAGTCAGTTGTTGTTCGCTGACGATACAGCGCTGGTGGCTGATTCATGTGAGAAACTACAAAAGCTGGTGACTGAGTTTGTTAAAGTGTGTGAAAGAAGAAAGTTAAGAGTAAATGTGAATAAGAGCAAGGTTATTAGGTACAGTAGGGTTGAGGGTCAAGTCAATTGGGAGGTAAGTTTGAATGGAGAAAAACTGGAGGAAGCAAAGTGTTTTAGATATCTGGGAGTGGATCTGGAAGTGGATGGAACCATGGAAGCGGAAGTGTATCATAGGGTGGTGGATGGGTCGAAAATCCTTGGAGCCTTGAAGAATGTGTGGAAGTCGAGAACATATTCTCAGAAAGCAAAAATGGGTATGTTTGAAGGAATATTGGTTCCAACAATGTTGTATGGTTGCGAGGCGTGGGCTATGGATAGAGTTGTGCGCAGGAGGGTGGATGTGCTGGAAATGAGATGTTTGAGGACAATATATGGTGTGAGGTGGTTTGATCGAGTAAGTAATGTAAGGGTAAGCGAGATGTGTGGAAATAAGAAGAGCGTGGTTGAGAGAGCAGAAAAGGGTGTTTTGAATTGGTTTGGGCACATGCAGACAATGAATGAGGAGAGATTGACCAAGAGGATATATGTGTCGGAGGTGGAGGGAACGAGGAGAAGTGGGAGACCAAATTGGAGGTGGAAAGATGGAGTGAAAAAGATTTTAAGTGATCGGGGCCTGAACATACAGGAGGGTGAAAGGCGGGCAAGGAATAGAGTGAATTGGATCGATGTGGTATACCGGGGTCGACGTGCTGTCAATGGATTGAATCAGGGCTTGTGAAGCGTCTGAAGTAAACCATGGAAAGTTCTGTGGGGCCTGGATGTGGAAAGGGAGCTGTGGTTTCGGGCATTATTGCATGACAGCTAGAGACTGATTGTGAACGAGTGGGGCCTTTGTTGTCTCTTCCTAGCGCTACCTCGCACACATGAGGGGGGAGGGGGATGTTATTCCATGTGTGGTGAGGTGGCCATGGGAATGAATAAAGGCAGACAGTGTGAATTGTGTTCATGTGTATATATGTATATGTCTGCGTGTGTATATATATGTGTACATTGAGATGAATGGGTATGTATATTTGCGTGTGGGGACGTGTATGTACATACATGTGTATGTGGGTGGGTTGGGCCATTTCTTTCGTCTGTTTCCTTGCGCTACCTCGCAAACGCGGGAGACAGCGACAAAGCAAAATAAATAAATAAATAAATATATATATTCTTTTTCTTTCATACTATTCGCCATTTCCCGCATTAGCGAGGTAGCGTTAAGAACAGAGGACTGGGCCTTAGAGGGAATATCCTCACCTGGCCCCCTTCGCTGTTCCTTCTTTTGGAAAAAAAAAAAAAAAAAAAAAATGAGAGGGGAGGATTTCCAGCCCCCCGCTCCCTTAATAAAAAAATATCTACGAAACCTAATAATCCATACTGGAACTCTTCTCATGTCATTTAAAAAATGATACAATTATTTTCACCCTAACTTCAATGTGCATGGCATGTAAGGGGAGGACACTATATTTCCCTCTCATCAAATTACTGAGGAAAACTTTTATGATTGCTGTGTAACAATTTGGGCACTGATGACTGAGTTGTCTGAGAAGAAAAGGACCACTGTAGTTGGAGAACTGTGATCCACTGCACTTTGGCAAGAAAGCAGATAACTGTAATATGCAAAAAACTGTAAAATATGAAATAAGATAAATGTAAAAAAGTGCGACTACAAGTGAAAAAATCATTTATTTATATGGTTTGAGGGAGAAACATTTAAAGTCTATCATGTGTTGAAATTAGCATAAAATGCCATTTTGAATATGATGTAACACATTCCAAAAATATAAAGTAGTTCTTTTTTGTAAGATACCATAAGGAAGTTTGAGAAAATAAAATAGTCTAAAAATCAATGTAAAAAAAGGAAATCAGTTTCTTATATATTTACATACATAATGCACTGTGGAATTAAACAAGATTTGAATATCTGAAGGCCTCAAGACCTTATGGCACTTTAGAATTGGAGTATAATGCACAGACTTATGATAATGTGCTTCAACTTGTAACAAGCTGGAAAAAATTGTCTAAATATTTTCAAAGTCTATGAGAATTTTCTCTTTTCATAAATTTTGTTCATGGACATTCACCATTTCCTGCAATAACAAAGTATGCAAGGAACAGATGAAAAAATGGCTCCTACACACATATCCACTCTCTGGCCGTCATGCATAATGCACTGAAACCAGAGGCCTCTATCCACAACCAAGCCCTGCAGACCTTTCCTTGGCTTACCCTGATAATATACATGATAAACATACAGATACCTCACATTATGATAAGATGGTGTTTGCTGATGATATGGTGGAGGTGGTATGTTTGAGTAAGAAACTGTATAAGTTGGTGTGTAAGTTTGAGAGAGTGTGTGAAAGGAGAAAGTCGAGAGTGGATGTGGATAAAAGCAGGGTTATTAGGTATGTCAATGCATAGAGAGATGGTAGTTGAAATTTGAGTTTACATGGAATGAACTTGGAGGAAGTGGAACATTTTAGATACCTAGAAGTGGCTATATCAGAGAATGCAACCATGGGAGCTGAAGTGAACGATAGGGTGAAGCAGGTAAAGGACTTGGGTGAGTTGGGAAATGTGTGGAAAGAGAGGTCACTGTCTTTCAGGGTGGAGATGAGTGTGTTTGATGGTATAGTAACCCAGTTAGTGCCATATAGTTGCAAGGCATGGGCATTAGACAAAAATATGGATAGGATGAATGTTTTAGAATTGAAATGTTTGAGGATGATAAGTGGTGTGAGAAGGGTTGGTCACATAAGAAATGATAGGGTAAGAGAGAGATGTAGTATTAAGAGAACTGAAGATGTAGTACTATGAGAACTGAAGAGGATGACTAAGTGGGTTTACATGTCAGAATTGGAAGGAACAAGGAAAAGAGAAAACTAAGCAGGAGGTGGAAGAATAGATTGAAAGATGCATTGGAGGCTTGGGGCTTGAATACGCAGAAGGATGCAAGGCATGCTATCGGTAGAGCAATGTGATTTACAGGGATCAACGTGATGTCGGTAAGCTGAACCAGGGCATGGGAAATATATATATATATATATATATATATATATATATATATATATATATTAGTGAAAGAGAAGAGAGAGGCATTTGGACGATTTTTGCAGGGAAAAAATGCAGTTGAGTGGGAGACGTATAAAAGAAAGAGACAGGAGGTCAAGAGAAAGGTGCAAGAGGTGAAAAAAAGGGCAAATGAGAGTTGGGGTGAGAGAGTATCATTAAATTTTAGGGAGAATAAAAAATGTTCTGGAAGGAGGTAAATAAAGTGCGTAAGACAAGGGAGCAAATGGGAACTTCAGTGAAGGGCGCAAATGGGGAGGTGATAACAAGTAGTAGTGATGTGAGAAGGAGATGGAGTGAGTATTTTGTAGGTTTGTTGAATGTGTTTGATGATAGAGTGGCAGATATAGGGTGTTTTGGTCGAGGTGGTGTGCAAAGTGAGAGGGTTAGGGAAAATGATTTGGTAAACAGAGAAGAGGTAGTAAAAGCTTTGCGGAAGATGAAAGCCGGCAAGGCAGCAGGTTTGGATGGTATTGCAGTGGAATTTTTTAAAAAAGGGGGTGACTGTATTGTTGACTGGTTGGTAAGGTTATTTAATGTATGTATGACTCACGGTGAGGTGCCTGAGGATTGGCGGAATGCGTGCATAGTGCCATTGTACAAAGGCAAAGGGCATAAGAGTGAGTGCTCAAATTACAGAGGTATAAGTTTGTTGAGTATTCCTGGGAAATTATATGGGAGGGTATTGATAGAGAGGGTGAAGGCATGTACAGAGCATCAGATTGGGGAAGAGCAGTGTGGTTTCAGAAGTGGTAGAGGATGTGCGGGTCAGGTGTTTGCTTTGAAGAATGTATGTGAGAAATACTTAGAAAAGCATATGGATTTGTATGTAGCATTTATGGATCTGGAGAAGGCATATGATAGAGTTGATAGAGATGCTCTGTGGAAGGTATTAAGAATATATGGTGTGGGAGGCAAGTTGTTAGAAGCAGTGAAAAGTTTTTATCGAGGATGTAAGGCATGTGTACGTGTAGGAGGAGAGGAAAGTGATTGGTTCTCAGTGAATGTAGGTTTGTGGCAGGGGTGTGTGATGTCTCCATGGTTGTTTAATTTGTTTATGGATGGGGTTGTTAGGGAGGTGAATGCAAGAGTTTTGGAAAGAGGGGCAAGTATGAAGTCTGTTGGGGATGAGAGAGCTTGGGAAGTGAGTCAGTTGTTGTTCGCTGATGATACAGCGCTGGTGGCTGATTCATGTGAGAAACTGCAGAAGCTGGTGACTGAGTTTGGTAAAGTGTGTGAAAGAAGAAAGTTAAGAGTAAATGTGAATAAGAGCAAGGTTATTAGGTACAGTAGGGTTGAGGGTCAAGTCAATTGGGAGGTGAGTTTGAATGGAGAAAAACTGGAGGAAGTGAAGTGTTTTAGATATCTGGGAGTGGATCTGGCAGCGGATGGAACCATGGAAGCGGAAGTGGATTATAGGGTGGGGGAGGGGGCGAAAATTCTGGGAGCCTTGAAGAATGTGTGGAAGTCGAGAACATTATCTCGGAAAGCAAAAATGGGTATGTTTGAAGGAATAGTGGTTCCAACAATGTTGTATGGTTGCGAGGCGTGGGCTATGGATAGAGTTGTGCGCAGGAGGATGGATGTGCTGGAAATGAGATGTTTGAGGACAATGTGTGGTGTGAGGTGGTTTGATCGAGTAAGTAACGTAAGGGTAAGAGAGATGTGTGTAAATAAAAAGAGCGTGGTTGAGAGAGCAGAAGAGGGTGTTTTGAAATGGTTTGGGCACATGGAGAGAATGAGTGAGGAAAGATTGACCAAGAGGATATATGTGTCGGAGGTGGAGGGAACGAGGAGAAGAGGGAGACCAAATTGGAGGTGGAAAGATGGAGTGAAAAAGATTTTGTGTGATCGGGGCCTGAACATGCAGGAGGGTGAAAGGAGGGCAAGGAATAGAGTGAATTGGACCGATGTGGTATACTGGGGTTGACGTGCTGTCAGTGGATTGAATCGGGGCATGTGAAGCGTCTGGGGTAAACCATGGAAAGCTGTGTACGTATGTATATTTGCGTGTGTGGACGTATGTATATACATGTGTATGGGGGTGGGTTTTGCCATTTCTTTCGTCTGTTTCCTTGCGCTACCTCGCAAACGCGGGAGACAGCGACAAACCAAAAAAAAAATATATATATATATATATATATATATATATATATATATATATATATATATATATATATATATATATATATATATATTTTTTTTATTTTTTTTTTATACTTTGTCGCTGTCTCCCGCGTTTGCGAGGTAGCGCAAGGAAACAGACGAAAGAAATGGCCCAACCCCCCCCCCCATACACATGTACATACACACGTCCACACACGCAAATATACATACCTACACAGCTTTCCATGGTTTACCCCAGACGCTTCACATGCCTTGCTTCAATCCACTGACAGCACGTCAACCCCTGTATACCACATGACTCCAATTCACTCTATTTCTTGCCCTCCTTTCACCCTCCTGCATGTTCAGGCCCCGATCACACAAAATCTTTTTCACTCCATCTTTCCACCTCCAATTTGGTCTCCCTCTTCTCCTCGTTCCCTCCACCTCCGACACATATATCCTCTTGGTCAATCTCTCCTCACTCATTCTCTCCATGTGCCCAAACCATTTCAAAACACCCTCTTCTGCTCTCTCAACCACGCTCTTTTTATTTCCACACATCTCTCTTACCCTTACGTTACTTACTCGCTCAAACCACCTCACACCACACATTGTCCTCAAACATCTCATTTCCAGCACATCCATCCTCCTGCGCACATCTCTATCCATAGCCCACGCCTCGCAACCATACAGCATTGTTGGAACCACTATTCCCTCAAACATACCCATTTTTGCTTTCCGAGATAATGTTCTCGACTTCCACACATTTTTCAAGGCTCCCAAAATTTTCGCCCCCTCCCCCACCCTATGATCCACTTCCGCTTCCATGGTTCCATCCGCTGACAGATCCACTCCCAGATATCTAAAACACTTCACTTCCTCCAGTTTTTCTCCATTCAAACTCACCTCCCAATTGACTTGACCCTCACCCCTACTGTACCTAATAACCTTGCTCTTATTCACATTTACTCTCAACTTTCTTCTTCCACACACTTTACCAAACTCAGTCACCAGCTTCTGCAGTTTCTCACATGAATCAGCCACCAGCGCTGTATCATCAGCGAACAACAATTGACTCACTTCCCAAGCTCTCTCATCCCCAACAGACTTCATACTTGCCCCTCTTTCCAGGACTCTTGCATTTACCTCCTTTACAACCCCATCCATAAACAAATTAAACAACCATGGAGACATCACACACCCCTGCCGCAAACCTACATTCACTGAGAACCAATCACTTTCCTCTCTTCCTACACGTACACATGCCTTACATCCTCGATAAAAACTTTTCACTGCTTCTAACAACTTGCCTCCCACACCATATATTCTTAATACCTTCCACAGAGCATCTCTATCAACTCTATCATATGCCTTCTCCAGATCCATAAATGCTACATACAAATCCATTTGCTTTTCTAAGTATTTCTCACATACATTCTTCAAAGCAAACACCTGATCCACACATCCTCTACCACTTCTGAAACCGCACTGCTCTTCCCCAATCTGATGCTCTGTACATGCCTTCACCCTCTCAATCAATACCCTCCCATATAATTTACCAGGAATACTCAACAAACTTATACCTCTGTAATTTGAGCACTCACTCTTATCCCCTTTGCCTTTGTACAATGGCACTATGCACGCATTCCGCCAATCCTCAGGCACCTCACCATGAGTCATACATACATTAAATAACCTTACCAACCAGTCAACAATACAGTCACCCCCTTTCTTAATAAATTCCACTGCAATACCATATATATATATATATATATATATATATATATATATATATATGCCCTTACATGCACATATACATACAAATAGATTTCAACGTATACATACACATACAGATACACGATTGAATTTCTGGCAACTAATGGTTCGGCACCTCCTTTATTCCTCACAAAATTACATGAGGGAACTTGAAGTTATTGGCGGCCACAGATGGTGTTGTGTGTAGGTTGTGCTTATTTACATTCTTTACACTGCACTTGTTGGTGGTGACACCAGAATTCTGTGAGATTCTTAGCTTATTTTGCTTAAATTTAACCCTAACTATGGCTTCTAAAACATATGCGAGTGTCAATCTTGGTGTCAAACATAAACACCAGTCCATATTGATCCAAGATAAAGTAGATCTGTTGAAAAAAATGGACCGTGGTGTTTCGTTGTGTAAGCTGTGTGACATCTACAGTATTGGTTCATCAACTGGTTATGATATAAAGATGCAAAGGAGAAAAAATATTGAAATTCTCTGCAGACAGCAATTCCAAGAAGCAAATGACGATTAGAAAAGCTATGAACGATGGTAAGCGTACTGAGCATGAGCGAGTGATCATGGAATGGTTTTGACAACATCGGAGTAATGGAGTGGACTTGTCAGGTATCATGATAATTGAACAGGCTAAGTTGTTCCATAAATAACTTAAATTACAAAATGAGCATGACTATAGTGAAGGATGGCTTCAAAGATTCAAAAAGCATCATGAACTTTCCATGAATAAAGTGTGCAGAGAAAAGAGGCCTGCAGACCATGAAGGAGTTGCCGGGTATGTGGATGAATTTGTGAAACTCATAGGTGACCAGAACCTCCGCCCTAAGCAGGTGTATAATGCAGATGAAACTGCATTATTCTGGTGATGCAAACCTAAGAAAACATTAACAACTTTAGATGAAGAAGACCCCACAGGATTCAAACAATCTAAAGACAGACTTACCATCTTAGGGTGCTCAAACATTCAATATTTGTTTAATCTAAATTTCTAGCAGTCCATTGTATGCTTTAGACACATGGGAGATGCATAATTAGTGGATTTGAGGTGTGTCGATGAATCATTATTACGTGACCACGGTTGGTCCAGCAAAATGGTCAATCTGGCAAGGCTTTAGAACCAAGAGTACTGGAAAATTGGTGGTGTACCTGTACATACACAGGCATATACATATATACACATGTGCATATTCATACTTGCTGCCTTCATCCACTCCCATTGCCACCCCACTACACATGAAATAGAATATGTGGAAGGAGAGAACATCATCTCAGAGAGCAAAAATGGGCATGTTTGAAGGAATAGTAGTTCCAACAATATCACATGGCTGCGAGGAATGGGGTGTAGATAGGGTTGTACGGAGGAGGGTGGATGTGGTGCGAATGAAATGTTTGAGGACAATATCGGGTGTGAGGTGGTTTGATTGAGTAAGTAATGAAAGGGTAAGAGAGATGAGTGGAAATAGTGTGGTTGAGAGAGCAGAAGGTGTGTTGAAATGGTTTAGACATATGGAGAGTATGAGTGATGAAAGATTGATGAAGAGGATATATGTGTCGAGGGGGTGAGACAAGGAGAAGTGTGAGACCAAATTCGAGGTGGAAGGATGGAGTGAAAAAGATTCTATGCGACTGGGATCTGAACATACAGGAGGGTGAGAAGCATGCAAGGAATAGCAGGAATTGGAGCGGAGATATACTGGGGTCGATGTGCTGTCAATGGACTGAACCAGGGCATTGAAGCATCTGGGGTAAACCATGGAAAGGTCTGTGGGGCCTGGATGTAGATAGGGAGCTGTGGTATCAGTGCATCATATATGATAGCTAGAGACTGAGTGTGAATGAATGTGGCCTATTCTATCTGTTTTCCTGGCGCTACCTCACAGAAGCAGGGGGTAGCAATGCTGTTTCCTTTGGGGCATGGTGATGCTAGGAATGGATGTGCATGTAAAAATTCTGGCATTTTTCTGTATTCAAGATCATATGGCAGATACAGATTCCTAGTATTGAAATTCATGATTTCCTGTTGAAGGATCAACAACAACAAATTAATCATTTGCTGAGAAGTTCTGTATGATGGTTTGTTTCTAAAGTAAGTGATGCAGCCAACACTTCTTTCCACTATCTGGAAAAACTGAAAAATACCTCATCTTGAATATTCAAGGAAGATTTATTATAAGGTAAGTCAAAGATGTAGAAAGGAGGAAGACACCATAATTGTAGCTGAAAACATTAAGTTGTAACATATACTGTGCTTACAGTTTATAATCGTTTTATAATATACAAGTGCCTTTGGGATAAAAATACAGATATTCCAAAAACTTTCATTAGAAATGTTCTCTGGCCAGACAATGATGAAGGGCAAACCATTGAGCCAAGACTCCAGTCTGTAATGGCAACACTCAACGGACTGCACACATCAATGCAGGTGGCCAGAGATGACATCACACAACTTGGGCAAAACTTAACTGCACTCACCAATGTTACCACGTAAGTAATAAAATGCACGTACACATAAATTAAGAACATGTGTGTGAAACCATTTTTTTTTTTTTTTTTTTTTTTTTTATACTTTGTCGCTGTCTCCCGCGTTTGCGAGGTAGCGCAAGGAAACAGATGAAAGAAATGGCCCAACCCCCCCCCATACACATGTACATACGTCCACACACGCAAATATACATACCTACACAGCTTTCCATGGTTTACCCCAGACGCTTCACATGCCTTGATTCAATCCACTGACAGCACGTCAACCCCTGTATACCACATCGCTCCAATTCACTCTATTCCTTGCCCTCCTTTCACCCTCCTGCATGTTCAGGCCCCGATCACACAAAATCTTTTTCACTCCATCTTTCCACCTCCAATTTGGTCTCCCTCTTCTCCTCGTTCCCTCCACCTCCGACACATATATCCTCTTGGTCAATCTTTCCTCACTCATTCTCTCCATGTGCCCAAACCATTTCAAAACACCCTCTTCTGCTCTCTCAACCACGCTCTTTTTATTTCCACACATCTCTCTTACCCTTACGTTACTCACTCGATCAAACCACCTCACACCACACATTGTCCTCAAACATCTCATTTCCAGCACATCCATCCTCCTGCGCACATCTCTATCCATAGCCCACGCCTCGCAACCATACAACATTGTTGGAACCACTATTCCTTCAAACATACCCATTTTTGCTTTCCGAGATAATGTTCTCGACTTCCACACATTTTTCAAGGCTCCCAAAATTTTCGCCCCCTCCCCCACCCTATGATCCACTTCCGCTTCCATGGTTCCATCCGCTGACAGATCCACTCCCAGATATCTAAAACACTTCACTTCCTCCAGTTTTTCTCCATTCAAACTCACCTCCCAATTGACTTGACCCTCACCCCTACTGTACCTAATAACCTTGCTCTTATTCACATTTACTCTTAACTTTCTTCTTCCACACACTTTACCAAACTCAGTCACCAGCTTCTGCAGTTTCTCACATGAATCAGCCACCAGCGCTGTATCATCAGCGAACAACAACTGACTCACTTCCCAAGCTCTCTCATCCCCAACAGACTTCATACTTGCCCCTCTTTCCAGGACTCTTGCATTTACCTCCCTAACAACCCCATCCATAAACAAATTAAACAACCATGGAGACATCACACACCCCTGCCGCAAACCTACATTCACTGAGAACCAATCACTTTCCTCTCTTCCTACACGTACACATGCCTTACATCCTCGATAAAAACTTTTCACTGCTTCTAACAACTTTCCTCCCACACCATATATTCTTAATACCTTCCACAGAGCATCTCTATCAACTCTATCATATGCCTTCTCCAGATCCATAAATGCTACATACAAATCCATTTGCTTTTCTAAGTATTTCTCACATACATTCTTCAAAGCAAACACCTGATCCACACATCCTCTACCACTTCTGAAACCGCACTGCTCTTCCCCAATCTGATGCTCTGTACATGCCTTCACCCTCTCAATCAATACCCTCCCATATAATTTACCAGGAATACTCAACAAACTTATACCTCTGTAATTTGAGCACTCACTCTTATCC
The DNA here is from genome assembly GCF_036320965.1 of Panulirus ornatus. Classification (NCBI taxonomy): domain Eukaryota; kingdom Metazoa; phylum Arthropoda; class Malacostraca; order Decapoda; family Palinuridae; genus Panulirus; species Panulirus ornatus. Next base: position 41,327,110 of record NC_092243.1, on the reverse strand, counting down.
CCTTTGCCTTTGTACAATGGCACTATACACGCATTCCGCCAATCCTCAGGCACCTCACCATGAGTCATACATACATTAAATAACCTTACCAACCAGTCAACAATACAGTCACCCCCCTTTTTAATAAATTCCACTGCAATACCATCCAAACCTGCTGCCTTGCCGGCTTTCATCTTCCGCAAAGCTTTTACTACCTCTTCTCTGTTTACCAAATCATTTTCCCTAACCCTCTCACTTTGCACACCACCTCAACCAAAACACCCTATATCTGCCACTCTGTCATCAGACACATTCAACAAACCTTCAAAATACTCATTCCATCTCCTTCTCACATCACCGCTACTTGTTATCACCTCCCCATTTACGCCCTTCACTGAAGTTCCCATTTGCTCCCTTGTCTTACGCACCCTATTTACCTCCTTCCAGAACATCTTTTTATTCTCCCTAAAATTTACTGATAGTCTCTCACCCCAACTCTCATTTGCCCTTTTTTTCACCTCTTGCACCTTTCTCTTGACCTCCTGTCTCTTTCTTTTATACTTCTCCCACTCAATTGCATTTTTTCCCTGCAAAAATCGTCCAAATGCCTCTCTCTTCTCTTTCACTAATACTCTTACTTCTTCATCCCACCACTCACTACCCTTTCTAAACAGCCCACCTCCCACTCTTCTCATGCCACAAGCATCTTTTGCGCAATCCATCACTGATTCCCTAAATACATCCCATTCCTCCCCCACTCCCCTTACTTCCATTGTTCTCACCTTTTTCCATTCTGTACACAGTCTCTCCTGGTACTTCCCCACACAGGTCTCCTTCCCAAGCTCACTCACTCTCACCACCTTCTTCACCCCAACATTCACTCCTCTTTTCTGAAAACCCATACTAATCTTCACCTTAGCCTCCACAAGATAATGATCAGACATCCCTCCAGTTGCACCTCTCAGCACATTAACATCCAAAAGTCTCTCTTTCGCACGCCTGTCAATTAACACGTAATCCAATAACGCTCCCTGGCCATCTCTCCTACTTACATAAGTATACTTATGTATATCTCGCTTTTTAAACCAGGTATTCCCAATCATCAGTCCTTTTTCAGCACATAAATCTACAAGCTCTTCACCATTTCCATTTACAACACTGAACACCCCATGCATACCAATTATTCCCTCAACTGCCACATTACTCACCTTTGCATTCAAATCACCCATCACTATAACCCGGTCTCGTGCATCAAAACCGCTAACACACTCATTCAGCTGCTCCCAAAACACTTGCCTCTCATGACCATTTGTATATATGGAAAAAAAAAGGGGAGGGGGGGGAGCTTTATACCCACAATGGATCCCATCTCTCAACCTCTCTTTTTTGTCCTACAGTTCATGAACTTTCTAATGTTCTCTGCATTCACTGGTTATCCATGTAATTGTCCCTTTCATCCACAACTACATATTCATAATTAACTACTTGCTCTATACAATATGCAGAGGGAATTCTAAATCATTAGACCTCATCTCTACTCTCATACAGTCTCTTAAAGTTTACTGTCAACATTTACAGTTTCTTTGCCCAGGATGCTCCATTCATCCACAACTATCATTATGAGTAGCTTCTTTATACATATTCTAACTTATTTCTTAATTTCATTTAACTCTTTAGCCATGAATTATGACAAAAGAATATAAACTATTTTTCTCTACAAACTACAACTATAAGGCACAGCCATCAAAAATCAGTTTGTACGTCCTGAACGGCTTGCTAACCATCGCTCAACCAGGAGATATGGCTAGGGTCCAATGAGATGCTGCCTTTATGCAGGGTTTGGCTACAGTTTTGCACATAATCAATGACTTAGTCAGCTGAGGGCCAGTACTCATGTAGTACTTTTATTTACTTCTTTTCTATTTATACTTTGTATTCACCATTATTAGGGTACTCTATGGGTGATATAATGTCATGATGTGCTCAGTGTGTCTTACATATTGTACTGCATACATGATTTTGATGACTATTTTTGAACTGCCAACACCTAACTGTTCAGCATCAACCTGTGTTTCTTCATCATTAGGAATGAGTGTTATTTATCATAATGCATAATCGTAAGATTTTTTCATGCACGATCGCCATTTCCTACATCAATGAGGTAGAGCCTGGAACAGATGAAGAAATTTCCATATTTTCTTACATCAACACAATAGTTATAATGTATAATATACTGAAACCAAAGCCCCATATCCACAACCAGACCCTGCAGACCTTTCCCTAACTGCTTCTAATGTCCTGGTTTAGCCCAGTGACAACAACTGTCCCCTGTATACAGCATTGTTTCAATTATATTACTTGTACCATCTTGCATTTTCAGGGCCCAAACCTTAAAAGCACCTTTCACTCCATCCTTCTACCTCATCCTTGGTTCCCCTTTTCTTTGTTCCCTCCACTTTTGACACATATACCTTTATAGTCACCCTCTTCCTATATTCAAACCATTTCAACACACCCTCTTCAGCTCTCTCATACATACTCCTCATACTACTGCATTTCTCTCTTACACTATAATTTCTAATTCAGTCAACCCTTCTCACACTACATACTGTCCTCAAACATTTCATTTCCAACACATTAACCGTCTCCTTCACATTTTTGCTTATGTAAGGCCCATGCAACACATCTATACATCATCACTGGGACTGTCACACCATCAAACATACTCATCTTTGTATTTCAAAGACAGTTACCTCTCTCTAAACATTCCTTAATATGCCCAGGACCAGTACCCTCTCATTCATTTCATGGCTGTTCATTTCAGATTCTATGGCTCCACTGACTGCCATATCCACTCCCAGATATCTAAAACACTCCACTTCATCCAAGTTCTCTCCATTCCAACTCACATTACAAACAGCCTCTCTTTATCCATTTCAACTTGCACTACAAATAGCCTGTCTCTTTTCACTGCCAAACTTTATAGCCTTACTTTGCTTTTATGAGTAATTTCTCTATAGTAACTCTATTCACACACTCTCTGAAACTCAGGCACTAGCTTCTGCACTGTCTCATCAAATCTGCTAACAGCATTGTATCATCAGCAAACATCAACAGAATCACCTCGTAAGACTCACCCACCTCTATTCAAGACCCTTGCATTCACCCCCCACCAATTTTTTTTTTTTTTTTTTTATACTTTGTCGCTGTCTCCCGCGTTTGCGAGGTAGCGCAAGGAAACAGACGAAAGAAATGGCCCCCCCCCCCCATACACATGTACATACACACGTCCACACACGCAAATATACATACCTACACAGCTTTCCATGGTTTACCCCAGACGCTTCACATGCCTTGCTTCAATCCACTGACAGCACGTCAACCCCTGTATACCACATGACTCCACTTCACTCTATTTCTTGCCCTCCTTTCACCCTCCTGCATGTTCAGGCCCCGATCACACAAAATCTTTTTCACTCCATCTTTCCACCTCCAATTTGGTCTCCCTCTTCTCCTCGTTCCCTCCACCTCCGACACATATATCCTCTTGGTCAATCTCTCCTCACTCATTCTCTCCATGTGCCCAAACCATTTCAAAACACCCTCTTCTGCTCTCTCAACCACGCTCTTTTTATTTCCACACATCTCTCTCACCCTTACGTTACTTACTCGATCAAACCACCTCACACCACACATTGTCCTCAAACATCTCATTTCCAGCACATCCATCCTCCTGCGCACATCTCTATCCATAGCCCACGCCTCGCAACCATACAACATTGTTGGAACCACTATTCCCTCAAACATACCCATTTTTGCTTTCCGAGATAGTGTTCTCGACTTCCACACATTTTTCAAGGCTCCCAAAATTTTCGCCCCCTCCCCCACCCTATGATCCACTTCCGCTTCCATGGTTCCATCCGCTGACAGATCCACTCCCAGATATCTAAAACACTTCACTTCCTCCAGTTTTTCTCCATTCAAACTCACCTCCCAATTGACTTGACCCTCACCCCTACTGTACCTAATAACCTTGCTCTTATTCACATTTACTCTCAACTTTCTTCTTCCACACACTTTACCAAACTCAGTCACCAGCTTCTGCAGTTTCTCACATGAATCAGCCACCAGCGCTGTATCATCAGCGAACAACAACTGACTCACTTCCCAAGCTCTCTCATCCCCAACAGACTTCATACTTGCCCCTCTTTCCAGGACTCTTGCATTTACCTCCCTTACAACCCCATCCATAAACAAATTAAACAACCATGGAGACATCACACACCCCTGCCGCAAACCTACATTCACTGAGAACCAATCACTTTCCTCTCTTCCTACACGTACACATGCCTTACATCCTCGATAAAAACTTTTCACTGCTTCTAACAACTTGCCTCCCACACCATATATTCTTAATACCTTCCACAGAGCATCTCTATCAACTCTATCATATGCCTTCTCCAGATCCATAAATGCTACATACAAATCCATTTGCTTTTCTAAGTATTTCTCACATACATTCTTCAAAGCAAACACCTGATCCACACATCCTCTACCACTTCTGAAACCGCACTGCTCTTCCCCAATCTGATGCTCTGTACATGCCTTCACCCTCTCAATCAATACCCTACCATATAATTTACCAGGAATACTCAACAAACTTATACCTCTGTAATTTGAGCACTCACTCTTATCCCCTTTGCCTTTGTACAATGGCACTATGCACGCATTCCGCCAATCCTCAGGCACCTCACCATGAGTCATACATACATTAAATAACCTTACCAACCAGTCAACAATACAGTCACCCCCTTTCTTAATAAATTCCACTGCAATACCATCCAAACCTGCTGCCTTGCCGGCTTTCATCTTCCCCCCACCAATAAACAAATTAAACAGCCATAGTGACATCATACAATCCTGACACAGAACCTCCTTTATCAAGAACCACTTACCTCTCCTTTTATATGAATACATACCTGACTCGCTTGATAAAAACTCTTCACTGCTTCTTGTAACTTTCCTCTCACAGTGTCTATTAACAACACCTATGGAGTACCTCTTTTAACCCTATCATATGCTTTCTTCATATCCATAAATGCCACATGTAGGTCCTGCTTCTCTTCATATTTCTCGCACACATTTTTTAAAGCAAACACCTAATCCACACATCCTCTGCCATTCTTGATGCTGCAATGTTCCTTCTCAGCCTGAAGCTCTGTGGATGCCACCATCCTCTCAATCACCACTCTCCCATACAACATACCATCTACACTCAACAATCTTATAATTCTGTAAATTGAACATTCACTCGTTCCCTTTGCCTTAACACAATAGATATGTAAAGACATTCCGCCAATCCTCAGGTACCATGCCACGATGCACACATACATTGAAAATGCTAACAAATGAATGTAGAACACAATCATCCCCTTTCTTAAGGAATTCGGTATCAGTCCCATCCACCCCAATTGCTTTACCTCACTTCATCTTTGGTAACACTTTCACTGCCTTCTATCTTTTCACCAAATCACTTTCTATGGATCTCTCAGTTTTCCTACCTCTACATCCAAAACACCCCACAACTGCTATCCTATCACCTCAATTTTGCCTGTTGCTGCTTCCTCATTTGCCCCTTCACTGATGTTCTTTTGTGCTCTCTTGTTTTACTTAAACTGTTTGTCTCATTCTATCAGAAGACTGCTGGCAGTTGCTTACCCCAGCTCTCATTTAATCTCTTCTACCACCCCTCTACCTCTTCTTGGCCTTCTGCAATTTTCTCTTGTACCTCTCCCAATCATCTGCACTCCTTCCCTGCATATAATTCCCATACTCTTCTCTTTTGCTAGCACCCTACAGGCATATAATGCCTATACTCTTCTCTTTTGCTAGCACCCTACCTACATATAATTCCTATACTCTTCTCTTTTGTTAGCACCCTACCTGCATATAATTCCAATACTCTTCTCTTTTGCTAGCAACTTAACTTCCTCATCTTACCACCCACTACCCTTCCTCACATATCTATCTTCTACCTTCACATGCAGTGCTTCTTCAAACACCTCCCATTCCTCAGCCACTCTCCTAGCTTCATTTAATCTTACCTTTTTCCATTATACACTCAATCTCTCCAGGTATGGCTTCTCACAAGCCATTTTTCCAAGCCCAGTCACTTTCAAAACTCTCCTCCCAGCCACATTATTTTCTCTTTTCCTAAAGCCTATAAAACCTTCACGATAAGTTCTCAAGTGCACTTCCATGTAATGATCACACCGTCAGAGGATATACGAGAATGAGATATAAGATGCAGAGCAGTCAGCTGATATACAAGAAAGAAACGTAGCTAAGATGGCATTGGTAAACAAGCATTACCAGATGGTGGCATCATGCCTGTCATAAAATTTTCATTATGTGGACAGGAAAGGGAATTGTTTATAAATTTTGACTACAACAAAGCTATCAAGTTTGTGTACAGATGCTCCCCGGCTTACGACCTATGCAACTTACAACCATCCATACATACGACAGAAAGAAACATGAATTAAAAATATACACAAATATAGAAATTACGCTTGGTCATACATCTGCTAGTGCTAACGGCTGCATGCATGCAATTGTGAATATCAGACAATCCTGGCATTGTGTGCATCACTTTATCTCTCTCACTTATCATTCAGTTAGCATGCATTATTCAATGCATTATTCAAGTGAATCTAATGAATTTTTGAGCTAGATTAAGCCATTTTTGTATTTGTACCCAAAAAAGATGATGAATATGAGGAAAAACTTATGTTGATAGACCTGGCAAGAAGCCTAAGAAGATTTTCAATTTGGATCTAAAATGAAGGTAATCATCCAATATGAGGGAGAAATAAAGCTAATGTGACTGCACATCATCTACAGTTGTCTCATTTGACAGTCTCCACATTTTCAAAGGACAGAGAAAAAATATGTGAAGCAGTGAAAGGTTTGGCAAGTATGAAGTCTATGATAATAACAAAGCAGCAAGGGCCCATCCGTGAAATGGAAAAGTTGTTGATGCTGTGGATGAAAGATCAAATTCAAAAGCATGTACCACTTAGCTAACAAACAATCTAGGTGAAGGCTAGAAGTCTTTTTGAGACCTTGAAGGAGGGAGCGGGAGAGGATTACAGTGAAAACTTCACAGCATCATGGCTGGTTCAATAGGTTTAAAAGAATATATAGTTTGCACAATGTTCAAGTCACAGGTGAAGCAGCAAATGCTAACAAAGGAGCTGCTGAAAAGTTCATTGAAATTTTAGATGAATCAATCTTAGAACTAAAGAATCTTAAATAAAAGGTAAGAAGGAACTAAAGAATGATATAGTAAAGTTGAATAATAAAAAATGAGATAATCATGATAGAAATTGAGTAGGATAAAAGAATGCTGTACAGGTATAAAAATTTTACATGCCATGCTGATATATGTCTTACATATATTTTGAGATATGACCAGTCGGGTAGAACAGACGTATGTCAGGAGCATCTGTATTAGTGAAGGCCTATACAAACTTCACAGCTTTGTCATAGACAAAACTTGTACACAGTTCCCTTTCCTGTCCACATAATAAAAATTCTATGACAAGCATGATGCCAGACCCGAACACCAACATCCGGTAATGTTTGTTTACCAATGGAGAATAAGCTACATCTCTTCCTTGTATATCACCTGACTCTTCTACATCTTTCATCTTATTCTTGTATCTTCCCTGACAGCGTGATCATTACATGAAAGTGCACTTGGGATTTTATTGTGTTCCATGTATTTTTCACTAATATCTATTTGTTTTTTATACTTTGTCGCTGTCTCCCGCGTTAGCGAGATAGCGCAAGGAAACAGATGAAAGACTGGCCCAATCCACCCATATACATATGTATATACATAAAAGGCCCACACACGCACATATACATACCTATACATTTCAACATATACATACATATGCATACAAAGACATATACATATATACACATGCACATATTCGTACATGCTACCTTCATCCATTTCCGCCGCCACCCCGCCGCATATGAAATGGCAACCCCCACATGTGCGTGAGGTAGCGCTAGGAAAAGACAACAAAGGCCACATTCGTTCACACTCAGACTCTCACTGTCATGTGTAATGCACCGAAACCACAGCTCCATTTCCATATCCAGGCCCCACAGAACTTTCCACGGTTTACCCCAGATGCCTCACATGACCTGGTTCAATCCACTGGCAGCATGTCGACCCCAGTATACCACATCGATCCAACTCACACTATTCCTTGCACGCCTTTCACCCTCCTGTCTGTTCAGGCCCCAATCACTCAAAATCTTTTTCACTCCATCCTTCCACCTCCAATTTGGTCTCCCACTTCTCCTCATTCCCTCCACCTCTGACACATATATCCTCTTTTTCAATCTTACCTCACCCATTCTCTCCATGGGAACAAACCACTTCAATACACCCTCTTCTGCTCTCTCAACCACTCTCTTTTTTATTACCACACATCTCTCCTTCCCTTTCATTACTTACTCGATCAAACCACCTCACACCACATACTGTCCTCAAACATATCATTCCAACACATCCACCCTCCTCCAAACAACCCTATCTACAGCCCATGCCTCACAACCATATAACATTGTTGGAACCACTATTCCTTCAAACATACCCATTTTTGCTCTCCCAGATAATGTTCGTGCCTTCGACAATCTTCAGCTCTCCCAGAACCTTCACCCCCTCCTCCACCCTGAGACTCATTTCTGCTTCCATGGTACCATCTGCCAAATCCACTCCCAGATATCTAAAACACTTTACTTCCTCTAGTTTTTCTCCATTCAACTTACCTCCCAATTTACTTGTCTCTTAACCCTATCTTGCTCTTATTCATATTTACTCTCAGCTTTCTTCTTTCACACACTTTACCAAATTCAGTCACCAACTTTTGCAGTTTCTCACCTGAATCAGCCACCAGCGCTGTATCCTCAGCGAACAACAACTTACTTCCCAAGCCCTCTCATCCACAACAGATTGCATATTTGCCACTCTCTCCAAAACTCTTGCATTCACCTCCCTAACAACCCCATCCATAAACAAATCAAACAACCATGGAGATATTACACACCCCTGCTGCAAACCAACCAACATTCACTGGGAACCAATCACTTTCCTCCCTTCCTACTCATACACATGCCTTATATCCTCAATAAAAACCTTTCAATGCTTATAGCTACTTACCATATACTCTTAATACCTTCCATACATCACCTGTATCATATGCCTTTTTGAGATACATAAATGCTACATACAAATCCATCTGTTTTTCTAAGTATTTTTCACATACATTCTTCAAAGCAACCACCTGATACATACATCCTCTACCACTTCTGAAACCACACTGCTCTTCCCCAATCTGATGCTTTGTACCCTCTCAATCAATACCCTCCCATATAATTTTCCAGGAATACTCAACAAACATAACTCTGTAATTCAAGCACTCACCTTTATCCCCTTTGCCTTTGTACAATGGCACTATGCATGCATTCCGCCAATCCTAAGGCACTTCATCATGAACAATACATATACTGAATATACTTACGAACTAGTCATCAACACAGTCACCCCCTTTTTTTAAAAAATTTCACAGCAGTACCATCCAAACTCACCGCCTTGCTGGCTTTCAACTTCTGCAAAGCTTTCAGTATCTCTTCTCTGTTTACCAAATCATACTCCCTGACCCTCTAACTTTGCACACCACCTCAAAAAGAAACACCCTCTATCTGCAACTCTATCATCAAACACATTCAACAAACCTTCAAAATACTTACTCCATCTCCATCTCACGTCACCACTACTTGTTATTACCTCCCCATTTGCCCCTTCAACGATGTTCCCATTTGTTCTCTTGTTTTACACACTTTATTTACCTTCTTCCAAAACATCTTTTTATTCTCACTAAAATTTAATGATACTCTCTCATCCTAACTCTCATTTGCCCTCTTTTTCACTTTTGCACCTTTCTCTTGACCTCTTTCTTTTATACCTCTCCCAGTCATTTGCCCTATTTCCCTGCAAAAATCATCCAAATGCCTCTATCTTCTCTCACTAACAATCTTACATCTTCATCCCACCACTCACTAACCTTTCTAATCTGCCCACTTCCCTCCTTTCTCATGCCATAAACATCTTTTGTACAAGCCATCACTGTTTTCCTAAATACATCCCATTCCTTCCCCATTCCCCTTACATCATTTGCTCTCAGCTTTTTCCATTCTGCACTCATTCTCTCCTGGTACTTCCTCAAACAAGTCTCCTTTCCAAGCTCACTTACTCTCACCACTCTCTTCACCCCAACATTCTCTCTTCTTTTTTGAAAACCTCTACAAATCTTCACCTTCGCCTTCACAAGCTAATGATCAGACATCCCTCCAGTTGCCCCTCTCAGCACATTAACATCTGAAAGTCTCTCTTTCACACACTTATCACTTAACACGTAATCCAATAACACTCAATGGCCATCTCTCCTACTCACATATGTATACTTACGTATATCTCTCATTTTAAAACAGGTATTCCCAATCACCAGTCTTTTTTCAGCATACAAATCTGCAAGCTCTTCATGTCCATTTACAACACTGAACACTCCATGTACACCAATTATACCCTAACTGCCACATTACTCAACTTTGCATTCAAATCACCCATCACTATAACCTGGTCTCATGCATCAAAGCTGCTAACACACTCACTCAGCTGCTCCCAAAACACTTGCCTCTCATAACCTTTCTTCTCATGACCAGGTGCATAGGCAATAATAATAATCCCATCTCTCCATCCACTTTCAATTTTACCCATATCAATCTAGAGTTTACTATCTCACACTCTATCACATACTCCCACAACTGTTTCAGGATTAGTGCTACTCCTTCCTTTGCTCTTGTCCTTTCACCAGCCCCTGACTTCACTCCCAAGACATTTCCAAACCACTCTTCCCCTTTACCCTTGAGCTTCGTTTCACTTAGAGCCAAAACATCCAGGTTCCTTTCCTCAAACATACTATCAATCTCACCTTTTTCTTATCTTGGTTACATCTTGGTTACATCCATACACTTTTAGACACCCCAATCTGAACCTTTGAGGAGGATGAGCCCTCGTGCATGACTCCTTCTTGTGTTTCCCCTTTTAAAAAGTTGAAATACAAGTCGCCTTCTATAGCACATGGGAATATGTGGGAAGTATTCTTTCTCCCCTATCCCCATATATATATATACATAGATATATATATTGGAAAGGATCACAATTTTGCGTGTGATCAAGATATTCCTATGAGTCCACGGGGAAAATGAAACATTATAAGATCCCAAGGACACTTTCATGTAATAATCACATCATCAGGGGAGACACGAGAGAACTATAGCAGTCAGTTGATATGCAACGAAGACAATTAGCTAGGACGCCATATGATAAACATGCTCTTGGGAACTTATCATGTTTCATTTTCCCTATGGACTCATGGGAATATTTTCTTTTCTTTCATACTATTCGCCATTTCCCGCATTAGCGAGGTAGCGTTAAGAACAGAGGACTGGGCCTTAGAGGGAATATCCTCACCTAGCCCCTTTCTCTTTTACTTCTTTTGGATAATTAAAAAAAAAAAAAGAGAGGGGAGGATTTCCAGCCACCCACTCCCTCCCCTTTTAGTCGCCTTCTACAACATGCAGGGAATACGTGGGAAGTATTCTTTCTCCCCTATCCCCTGGGATATCATAGGAATATATATGTATATTTTTTTTTTTTTTTGCTTTGTCGGTCTCCCGCATTTGCGAGGTAGCGCAAGGAAACAGACGAAAGAAATGGCCCAACCCACCCCCATACACATGTATATACATACACGTCCACACACGCAAATATACATACCTACACAGCTTTCCATGGTTTACCCCAGACGCTTCACATGCCCTGATTCAATCCACTGACAGCACGTCAACCCCGGTATACCACATCGATCCAATTCACTCTATTCCTTGCCCTCCTTTCACCCTCCTGCATGTTCAGGCCCCGATCACACAAAATCTTTTTCACTCCATCTTTCCACCTCCAATTTGGTCTCCCACTTCTCGTTCCCTCCACCTCCGACACATATATCCTCTTGGTCAGTCTTTCCTCACTCATTCTCTCCATGTGCCCAAACCATTTCAAAACACCCTCTTCTGCTCTCTCAACCACGCTCTTTTTATTTCCACACATCTCTCTTACCCTTACGTTACTTACTCGATCAAACCACCTCACACCACACATCGTCCTCAAACATCTCATTTCCAGCACATCCACCCTCCTGCGCACAACTCTATCCATAGCCCACGCCTCGCAACCATGCAACATTGTTGGAACCACTATTCCTTCAAACATACCCATTTTTGCTTTCTGAGATAATGTTCTCGACTTCCACACATTCTTCAAGGCTCCCAAAATTTTCGCCGCCTCCCCCACCCTATGATCCACTTCCGCGGTTCCATCCGCTGCCAGATCCACTCCCAGATATCTAAAACACTTTACTTCCTCCAGTTTTTCTCCATTCAAACTTACCTCCCAATTGACTTGACCCTCAACCCTACTGTACCTAATAACCTTCCTCTTATTCACATTTACTCTTAACGTTCTTCTTTCACACACTTTACCAAACTCAGTCACCAGCTTCTGCAGTTTCTCACATGAATCAGCCACCAGTGCTGTATCATCAGCGAACAACAACTGACTCACTTCCCAAGCTCTCTCATCCACAACAGACTTCATACTTGCCCCTCTTTCCAAAACTCTTGCATTTACCTCCCTAACAACCCCATCCATAAACAAATTAAACAACCATGGAGACATCACACACCCCTGCCACAAACCTACATTCACTGAGAACCAATCACTTTCCTCTCTTCCTACACGTACACATGCCTTACATCCTCGATAAAAACTTTTCACTGCTTCTAACAACTTGCCTCCCAGACCATATATTCTTAATACCTTCCACAGAGCATCTCTATCAACTCTATCATATGCCTTCTCCAGATCCATAAATGCTACATACAAATCCATTTGCTTTTCTAAGTATTTCTCACATACATTCTTCAAAGCAAACACCTGATCCACACATCCTCTACCACTTCTGAAACCACACTACTCTTCCCCAATCTGATGCTCTGTACATGCCTTCACCCTATCAATCAATACCCTCCCATATAATTTACCAGGAATACTCAACAAACTTATTTTTTTTTCTATATTATTATACTTTGTCGCTGTCTCCCGCGTTTGTGAGGTAGCGCAAGGAAACAGACGAAAGAAATGGCCCAACCCACCCCCATACACATGTATATACATACGTCCACACACGCAAATATACATACCTACACAGCTTTCCATGGTTTACCCCAGACGCTTCACATGCCTTGATTCAATCCACTGACAGCACGTCAACCCCGGTATACCACATCGCTCCAATTCACTCTATTCCTTACCCTCCTTTCACCCTCCTGCATGTCCAGGCCCCGATCACACAAAATCTTTTTCACTCCATCTTTCCACCTCCAATTTGGTCTCCCACTTCTCCTCGTTCCCTCCACCTCCGACACATATATCCTCTTGGTCAATCTTTCCTCACTCATTCTCTCCATGTGCCCAAACCACTTCAAAACACCCTCTTCTGCTCTCTCAACCACGCTCTTTTTATTTCCACACATCTCTCTTACCCTTACGTTACTCACTCGATCAAACCACCTCACACCACACATTGTCCTCAAACATCTCATTTCCAGCACATCCATCCTCCTGCGCACAACTCTATCCATAGCCCACGCCTCGCAACCATACAACATTGTTGGAACCACTATTCCTTCAAAAATACCCATTTTTGCTTTCCGAGATAATGTTCTCGACTTCCACACATTCTTCAAGGCCCCCAGAATTTTCGCCCCCTCCCCCACCCTATGATCCACTTCCGCTTCCATGGTTCCATCCACTGCCAGATCCACTCCCAGATATCTAAAACACTTCACTTCCTCCAGTTTTTCTCCATTCAAACTCACCTCCCAATTGACTTGACCCTCAACCCTACTGTACCTAATAACCTTGCTCTTATTCACATTTACTCTTAACTTTCTTCTTCCACACACTTTACCAAACTCAGTCACCAGCTT